>NC_054547.1:35939474-36221974 GCF_017654505.1 Polyodon spathula | reverse complement strand
TGAACGTTTTGGTATGTTTGTGCTGAATTTCATGGTGTACATCATCTCACTATCTATAGCTGCTTATATACTGTATGAAGGATTTATACTGTCAGAGATTAACTTTGGACAACAGCTTTTCATGGAATTTTTTTTTGGTTGTCCTTTTGAAAAATATATTGTCACACATTAGGTAATGTCAAGACTGTGTTTTTTTTTTTTTTTTTTTTTTTTAGGTTTATTTTCTCATGCATTTCATAATACAAAATTCAGTTGCATAACCAAGTTTCGCAATCCCTGTGTGTTTGTGTTTTAGATCAATAATGCAGGATGCATGATTAATCAACGGGAACTTAACGCTGAAGGAATGGAAATGAACTTCGCAACAAACACTCTTGGTAAAAAAGAAATGTTTTGTAAGAATTATTTTTGTATAGCATGTGACATAATGCAGTAGAAGTATGCACTGTGAAAGGAATATGCAAAGAGCAACTGTCCTGAAACACTGGTGAAATCAGGATGGCTATAAAGTCATGTGTGTGCTTTGCTCGTCTGTCTTTTCCTTAGCAAGTGGGTTTCACTGTATATGGACTGCTTAATAGTACCAAGTACCTTGTGCAAAATACTGACCTTTTCATTTCTGTGCAGCAGTGTAATTGCTTCTGTCATGCCTAATAAAAATGTTTATTTATAATCAGTGAAGGACTGCAAGTTCACAGGAACATGCAGCGCCACTTGATTGATGGTTCCTTCAGTTCAGGATTGAAAGTGTTTTTCCAAAGCAGCGGCAAGTGGCCAAGTGATTTACAGAATAACAGCCTGCCTGCAGTTAGAAATATGTTCCAAATGAATCGGTGTGTTCTGTATAATGTTACACTTTCAATTCATGTGTTAGATAATAATTGCATCTGCTGTATCTTTGTATGTTGTTTTTGGTCTAGTGTAGTATAGTGTTTCTCTATTTTATGTAACGCCTTACTAACAGAATGAAGGCAAGCTGAATATATACAAAAGGGTTGGGAAACTGTAGCACGATGGCACACTTGATTTACTTCTTATTAAAAACATTTCCTTATTCTGTTAGGCACTTTTATTCTCACCAAAAGTCTGATCCCATTACTGGAAAAAAGTGACAGTCCCAGGGTGGTGAGTACATTAGAACTGTCAGTGAGCGTCATACTGTACAGGGTGATTACAAAGCAAGTAGACTGCTTTGGCATTGCATTGCTGCTAATGCCTTCATGGTATTAATGTACAATTTGCAGGATACTTTAAGGGCCGCATGGGAAGCCAAGTCTAACAGAGGGAGCATGTGTGCGTAAGGGGGTAACACATTACGTGATGCTATACTTAGTCTCCGTGGATACTCTGGAACGCTGTGTTGCCTAGGAACAGCTACTGTCAGCAGATGGTACTCCATATGGCCATTTAGTGCAAAAGCTCGGATATGACTGTAGAAGAATTTATATTGAGATTTAACAAGTGCAAGCAAACATATTTTAATGCCGCTGTGAAAAATGTTACAAATGTTTGCAGTGAACATGCAAAACAGCCCTAAAAGAATACTAGTTTTAATCAGTATTGCTGTTCTGCAACTATGGGATCACATAATGCTAGACAGCAAAAACTGAATTACTGTACTGTAAATGAATCAGTTTTCTTACTTGTTTTCAAATATTAGACTGTTGTGAGCTTTAGTCTAAAATTCTTGGGTATGACAATGTGATTCATGAAACCGTGCTAGAGATATTCACAATGGTGTATCTTTTTAGAAAAAAAAAAAAATGTTAGCCATCTGAAAACACCGTGTGACAATTTTTTTTTTTTTTTTTTTTTTGGTTCCTGGGTAGTAAGTGTTATTTCCTAATTGCTTATGCCTCAGAAGTATAGAAAATGGCTATTATTCCTCACAAACTTTGCTTTTGTGACCAGGACAGTGATATTTTGAAATTTACCTATTTTCCAGAACATTCCAGATAGATTCAGTGCTGAGTAAACTTGGAGTAACTTCTAGAACTTTCCAGTAATATAAATAGTAGTATAAATACAGGGGCCTTAAGCCCACCAGTTCAGTTTAGTTCCAGCTGCCTAAGTGGATACATATCTGCATTTTTCTGAGATGGCATCAAGAGGCTGCAATGGTGGCATTCCTGATGGGTCTCCAAGGCGGTTTTACCAAGTTTCCCTGCTATCTTTGCCTTTGGGACAGCAGGGACACCAAGGCGCACTACCACAGACGGGACTGGCCACAGCGGACAGAGTTCTCTGTGGGGAGGAACAACGTCAAGTGGGAGCCACTGGTGGACCCCCGAAAGGTGCTGATGCCACCACTGCACATCAAATTGGGCCTTATGAAACAATTTGTCAGAGCTGTAGATAAGGAGTCGGTAGCCTTCAAGTACCTTCAAGACTTTTTCCCTAAGCTGTCTGAGGCAAAGGTCAAAGCCAGTGTCTTCGTCGGACCACAGATAACGAACATCCTGGAGTGCAATGAATTCCCCAAGAAGCTCAGTAGTAAGGAGAAAGCGGCTTGGAACAGCTTTGTCGCAGTGGTTCGGGACTTCCTGGGCAATCACAAGGCCGAAAACTGTGTGGAGCTAGTTGAGACTCTGGTGAAGAACTACGGCACAATGGGCTGTAGGATGTCCCTCAAAGTCCATATCCTTGATGCTCATCTTGATAAATTCAAGGAGAACATGGGAGCGTACTCGGAGGAGCAAGGCGAGCGCTTCCACCAGGATATACTAGACTTTGAACACCGCTACCAAGGACAGTATAACGAGAACATGATGGGAGACTACATTTGGGGGCTGATTCGTGAAAGTGATTTACACTATAATCGTAAATTCCAAAAAACTACTCACTTCTAAATCTTTTGTAGTCATTTTTGTATTACTTTAGTATAAATACATGTTAATTTGGATTCATATGTTGTTTTTTTCTGACTTTATGTGAACGAAAAGACACACATTTGCCTGTTTTCTCATTGGAAATAGTGATATTTTGAAATATCACTGTCCTGGTCACAAAAGCAAAGTTTGTGGGGAATAATAGCCATGTTCTATACTTTTGAGGCATAAGCAATTAGGAAATAACACTTACTACCCAGGAACAAAAATTGTGTTACATAGTGAAATCAAAGATGGCCACCAGTAATTTCTAAGAACGGCTGTTTTCGCTACAGAAATTGACATAGTTGTCCGTTTTGGATGATGTAAGTGTCCATTTCTGTGTTTATGAGCATGCAGTAACTTTTTCAACCTTTCAGTTAGTTTTTATGCATCACTTCAGGAAAAAGTGATAGAATAGGGATAATCATTAACCATTGAAGCAGAAGAAAAAGAGTGACTGTCAGTGCACTACCGGGGCACACTGGAGACATCACTGCTGTGAAACTCAGCATGGGTTTCAGTGTCAGCTAATGTATTTGTACTCAGCATGCAGCTGTAATTTAGTGTCCCAAATGATACCTAATAAGCCCCATAATAGTTAGTTAGCCGTACCGTGAACAGGATGTGCCAGTGTGGGAGAGCCGAGCCAAGAGTGACATGGCTTGAGTTATCCGGATGATATACAGATTGCACAGGACTTAAATGTCACTGGATGAATGATCAGGCTAGGTGTAGGGCAAAGGCACAAACCTAGCTGTATCCCATACATGAAAGTGCTTAGGTGAAAGGTGGTAAAAGGATAAACCCTCGGCATTGAATTATTGATCTCAACCTCTCAAAATGGCCACTCCTGCTAACTTTCAATCTAAATGGAAGACCGGCTGGAGCAAATGTTGCCTTTGTCAACAAGACAAGAAGGAAGATCCCAAGTCACTGCCAAGTTCCTACAGTGCAGAACAAAATGGCTATAGCTACAGACTTTAAAACCACTGCAGAATACCACATTACTCTTTCGCAATACTGTTGCAATTGCTTGAAAACCAGATGTCAGTGCATTGCTGAAGAGCACATTACACTCTGTTGTCAGTTTCCACCACACTTTCACATTTCTGTTTTTTTTTTTTTTTTTTTGGCATATGAGCCAAATTTATAAAATAAGCAAATTGTATCGTTCAACATCTTGAAGAAAAGTTTTATTTTTTATTTATTTAGTTATTATTTAAAAGGATAAAATGTTTGGCGTTTGAGCTGTCACGCGGTGTTTAGTCCAGTTTACACGGGTAGAGCACTTCAGATACCAGTAACTCTTTTGTGTATATTATGCATGTACACTGCCATAGAACATAAACAGCTGCTCTGGGTTTCTTATGGCAATCTGTGGTGATTTACTGGTGTCTTCTACCCCCCCTCCTTCTTAGATCACAGTGTCCTCGGGAGGAATGCTCATCCAAAAGCTGGATACGGAGGACCTCCAGGCAGAGAAGTGCCACTTTGATGGGACCCTCGTGTATGCACAGAATAAGGTAATGAATACTGCATGTGCTGCTTGAAGCAGGGATATGACCCTGTATTGTTCTAGCTCTAAATCATTGTGTGATTAAATTCAGAGAGAGGGGTACTGGTATTGATACAAAGCCACTAACAAGTAGTTGAGAAGCTTAATTTAACATAGCATCCAGAGTTTGACAAATCAGCAATGGTGAAAATGAATTCAAGTTCGGTAAATCTTGCAATCGCTACCGTGTTTGCAATATTTAATATGAGTGTACAGTATATTTATGTTTTAATTTTAAAACAGGATTATAAAATGGCTTGGGTGAACAGAGCTCTCGTTTTCTGATTATCTGATTTTTAGCTTCATCGCTAAACGTTGGTTTTCCCACACCGCTCAGGTTTCTCTTCTGAAATGCACCATTTTGTTCATCGCTGTAAGACACCCCGAGGTGTGCAGTCTTGTGAAAATACCTTTTAACAAATCTTAATTTAAAACTAGGCTCCAGTGATTGTTTGTTCACTGTACAGCGTCAGCAGGTAGTGATGACGGAACAGTGGGCGAAAATGCACAGCAGCATTCACTTCTCAGCAATGCATCCTGGCTGGGCAGATACCCCAGGTACAATTAAATAAAGGTCAATCAGATGTTTTTTGGTACTGTTTTGTTGACTTCTGGTCTTGTGTTACATCCCACTTTATTTAACCGTGTGCTGTGCCTCTGATCGTCTTGTAGCATTGAGATCAGCAATGCCAGACTTCCACCGATCAATGAAGAACAAGCTGCGCACTCCAGAGCAGGGGGCGGACACCATCGTCTGGCTCGCCGTGTCGGAAGCAGCAAGGACACAGCCGAGCGGCCTCTTCTTTCAAGGTACAGCACAATATGTTTTAAACAGTCATATGGTTCAGTCGTCCCTCTTCAGACCAGCTCGTGTGAAGACCGCACCTTTGTAAGTAGGAGGCAATGCGAAGTCCAGCCATTGATACCAAGTGATGAAAAGCACACAGCAGACCCCCGCAGTGCACTTTGGGTAGTTAGTAACGCCAGCCTTTACTACTCTTCAACAGATCGGAAAGCGGTTTCTACTCACCTGCCCCTGGCATGGACAAGAACCCCCCCTGAAGAGGGGCAGAAGTTTATGAAGATCATGGATGATTTAGCAAATTCCTTTCAACCACAATAAAAAAATTAATTAAAAAAAAAAAAAAAAAAAACTTTACTACACTAAAGCTGATTTATACATTATTAATATAAGTTAATATTAATAAATTAATATTTTGACATGTTACAACGGCATAACAGAACAAGTTGTTTCTAAGTGGCAGGACTTGCTTGTATGCTGTAATTGATGCAGCGGGGTTGGCTGTCTGTGTTACTGTGGTTTAAAAAAAGATCATGAGAATGGAAATATGTAATGGTTGGAAGTGTCCCATGTGAACACGAATGATGAAGTAATTTTTAACCAGGTTGCAAGAAGATTTTATTTTTAAACCAGAAGTATTGTAGCCACTAGGAGCCTGGTTTTATAATAGTGGAACATGTCAGATTGGTTTGTGATTCTGTTTAGTTAACATAGTTGATTAATATCAAAACGCAGCTAGGATAATGCAAGTGGAAAATGTGCAAGCCAAAAACCAAGACAAGTGTCTCTCTGCTCATGGAAATGACACATTGTTGCCATGGACACTTAAGAACAGCATTTGTTGGGTTTACTAACAGTGTTGCATACATATTTGTACATGCTGTTTATCTATGTCAATAATATAACAGTATTTAATACATATTAATACTGCCATTTTCTAAAATAATTGTACATGTCATGCACTAATGTTTATACTAGAACTTTAAATTTTCCAGTCTTTTGGAAGTAATTGTTCAGTGTAAAAACGCAATGTATCAACAGGTAAGCTGTATTTTTATAATATGTAAAGAAATAAATAAAATGCTATGAATGTAAAGCCACAGTAAAGCCAGGGTCTATTTATAATGGGGTGGTTTGGTGTATTGATTGGTTCACTGTGATTTAACTTTTGTTTCTGTTTACATCAGTTCTAAACTCTGTAGCCTTGTATGGCGAGAGAGAGAGGAACAGAGCTTAAATACTGAGGATTAATGCACAGCTTGTGCATCTTAGCAACGTTTTTTGCTTGGGGAGAATATTTTAAAGCATTGTGTTGTAAATTGTCTATAAATATTAAATGAGAAAGAATCACAGAACATCTTTAACATGATGCTTTCACCATTCAAGGTAAACCGGTAAATTAAACATGACAAATCTACACATCTAAATTAATCTGTAAAGAATAAATGGTCTAGTAAAATTAAAATGCTAGTACATTTGAGTTGTGCAGGAAATCCAGACACACAGTACTGAGAAGTTATCATTTATTGTAAAATGCGACAGTGTAGAATGCATTGGGCTATTAGTGTTGCAGCAGTATTTAGTACAGTACCATTTCAATAGAAACTAATCGTTAAAAATAACAACAGTTCTCAGAACTGCCATTACAGTAGAAAGCCACTATGTACAACAGAGGGGCACACAGCGTGACATGAACACAGCTTCTTAATGCATTTTTGATGTTGGTCTTTATTCAGCAGAAAAAAATTAAAAAAATAAAACTACTGTTGGGGTATTTGAATGCTTAAAATCTCCTCATCTACATAATGCCAATTAATAAAGGGCACCCCACCACCCTGAATCAAGTAGGACTGAGTGATCCTGAAATGCCTGGCTGGCATGGGATTGCACTGCTGTGCATCTAGGTGTAATTGTGAGTGAGATTATGTATTGGTGTACATCGTGGCTTTCTAATATATCTATCTCCAGTTGAGGCAATGCCGTTCAGTTATCATCTCAGGTCTCCAATTAGGACATGACTACTAGACAATTTAGTGTAAAAACATATTTAAGTGGCATTCGAAAGCAAAGTTGTGCACAACCAGTGCATTCATTTACTGAAAACTAGGCACCCCTTTTTAATTTGATTCAGTTAAAATTAAGACAAAGATTACTGAAAAAAAAAACTCACAACATTTCCTACAGGCTAGCATTGCGAGAGATAGAACTAGGCCATACAGAAAGTAAATTTGCAAACCTGCCATATCTGAGCATCATATTAAGCCTGACATTGGCTCTGAAGACCGGACTGTTACATTCCAGGGTAGTGATTCACGGCACTGAAGATTTTATGTGCAATACCCCAGGTAAAAAAAAAAAAAAAAAAAAAAAAAAAACTGAAGACTAATGAACCATCAACAAACCACCTTAAATTATCTGTGGGGGACATTTATGGACTAGCATTTGATACAATACTATGTACTATGGAAAAACACATGTAGTACTATTGTATTCTGTGTGCAATATACAGAGCGCCCCATTTTCAACAATAACACCTGCTGTTTAACAAGCTAACTTGTGACACATTTCTAACAGTGCATCCATATATTATATAAGCCAACTGTGTGAGTCTTTATGCTAATGTAGGAACATAGTACTTACAATAATACCAGTGTCATTATATAGTAAACTACTTCATGTAAACTACCAACGGCAAACTTTAAATTCAATACTAATGGAAAAAGAGTGAGCGCATGGTGAGGTGTGTCAGTTTATTACAAACTATTCTTGTTGTATTTTTATTTTTATTTTTTACACACTATAGAAAGTTTTTACAATAATACGAAGCCGGTAAGAGCAGAACAGCGTGATGTGTCACAACAAACAGAATCTTGTTTAGTGAACAATCTATTTTATCAGTTGGAGTATCTTTTTTTTTTCTTCTTTTAAACCACTACATTCCTGCATCCAGAACAGTCACATGAGGCAATGAGTTTGCTCTTTATCACATATTTACTTAGACACATATATACTTTTTGGAGTACAAATCAGAAATTCTAATAGTAACACAGACTACAGCTCTGGCCAAAAGTTTTGCAGCACCTAGAGTTTTAGGACTGAAACGCAAAACCTTTGGCCATAGCTGTGCATTGCAACTTCATTGCCTTCACTGTGTCCTGGGCAATTCTAAAAATCTGAGGAGGCAAATACATTGAGTAATCTACTTAAAACAAGAAGCATCTGATTTCTCAGGCTATGACATATTCACTATGCAGTGCTTTGCAGAGTTTCTAATTGAATGTATAATGAATGTATAACTTTCTGCCCAGAGTGACCTAGAAGTCATAATGCAGTGCTCCTTTAAATATGTCTTCAAAGCAGTGGTTGTTTTGAAATGTCAAATGTTCCAGAAGGAAAGGAAAGGGTTTAAAAAGTGTTTCCTTGGTAACTTCAGTCCGAAGGGCTGGGGTACGGCTCTCTGGGATAATGATGCTCAGCGGGGAGAGAAGCCTGTTGCTAAGCTACAGCCAACCACCTGTGTCATATCCCAGATCTGAAACAAAAAGTCATTCAGAGCATTATAGAGAATGAGAGTGGAATACAAATGGCAAGTTGTAACAGAATTGAGAAGTGCGCCACAGGGAAATAAAAATAAACAAGTTCTAACAAACGTGCGTTTAGACAACGGTGGGTCATGAATAGGCTTGCTTCTTCTCAATATTAAAATCGGTAGAACTTGTTAAACATTGAATTCCCCGAAAAATAGGAGTTAGACTGAAATCAATTTATATAGGATAAACGTCAGTAAAACCACTCGCTATTTTTTTTTTTATTACCAAAAATAATCATTTAGAAATCATCTCTAGTTTGTGCAGTTTTTATACTTGCTGCCTGTCCCGTCACCATACCGCGCTGAATGGCTGGGGGTTGCTGTCAGTCATCTCAGCGGTCTGTTAGTAATGTAGTTTCACTATCACTTTCACCCTGTTCTGACAGATCTCGTTGACTGAAGCAGTGCTAGAATGCTCTGATAAAGGGGTTTCGCTAAACGAGATGTTTCTCAATAGCATAAAAAGTGTGTTGTTTTTTGTTTTTTGTTCTTTAAACATTAAAGGTCGAATTCACCCATTCTCTGTTTGAATTGAAAAATGAAAGATTGAAAAAAACGGTATCTTCTTTCTAAAATAAACGTCGATATTAATCGTCGATTTGGCAAAAAAAAAATTAAAAATTGAATGCAGGCCTAGTCATGAATGAAAGATGCACAATATTTTTTTTTTCCTCCCTCATGTCTTCTTCCACTTTCCTTGTTCAGGACATGCATCTAAACAGTGGGCAACCAGGAGAGTTGTATACCTGCTGACACTGAAGATCTAGTTATTTATTTATTTGAATAGTCATGTTTTACTATTTGAAGATCTGAAAGGAAACGGCTTGTACAAACATTAGCAGACGCTTGGAAACCCTAATCTTCCACTGCACTGTATTGATAAGGTACGGCCTGTCAGGTGAGTTACCTTTACAACCCGGTCGCTGCCACAGGTCACCATGAGCCCCCTGGAGGAGTCCATGTTCATGTGGGAGATGTTGTGTTTGCCTTCATGAAACGTGGCCAGGGAGGTACGGCTAGGGATGGGAACACACATCGTTAAAACTGCACATCCTGTCTCAGGCTGCTGGGAGTCACTGAGGAGCACCATTTCACGTCAAGCAACATGTTTTGATATTCAGTAGAACCTTTCATATGCGATTTAATAGATTCAGGGGTCCATCGGACATGTGAAAAGATCGTATCTCACTCAGAGTCCTTATACTACCTTGCAGCTGCTTTATTAACACAGACGCATTATAAATTAATGTCAGGAACATCATTAACGGTACAGTAAGTATACTAATCTCTTGCTTTCTTTCATTGAACATGGTTAAACTAAGTACCTTGTTTTATTTCAAGTGACAGTTAGCATGTACAAAGTGAAACTGCATTCTCAAATGCATCTGGCTTTATTTCATCTGCAACTGAATCCATTCTGTCCTGCCAGGAGCTGAATTTACTGTTTTAGACCCATAATCCAATGCACACTGATCAGTTTCCATCTGTTCAGCTGGTAGCAGCATGTGTAAATGACACCTGCCAGAGGTTACACTGCGGTATCTTACAGGACTGGATATAACGTGTTCTACTCTGCTTGGGTGCTGGATATGGAAAAGGGAACACACACACACACACACACACACACACACAAACACACACACACACCACACACACACACACACACACACACACACACACACACACACACACACACACACACACACACACTTCTCACACACACACACACACACACACACACACACACACACACACACACACACCTCTACCAGAGTGATGGTTACTCACTCCTCCTCTTTGATGGTCTCGTAGCAGTCATCACAGACGCGCACCTGGAACTCGAAGCCCATGACTGGGTAGGTCGACCGCTTTGAACTACACTTCCCACACACGGCTTTGCCACACTTCCTGCAGTGATGCTGAAACAGTAAGACAGGAAACACTTGTTTGATTAAGAAACCGCACCCAAAGCAGGCCGCCTTAATGACGTTCTCTGGGTAAAAGGTGACCTTATTGGAAATAAATAAATAAATAAAGGATACCTGGATAAAAAGGATAGCTGTTATTAACATACAAACCTCACAATCCTTATAATCTCTAAGTGCATTACACTTGAATTTTGTTACATTACAGGCCATAAGAACCATTATCAAATTAACAACAGATTTAGGAATTTCCCTCAGTGCATTTCTTAACAGAAGGAAGTCAGATATCTCAGAAAGAGGAGTGCACCTCCCTCTTTATAGCCAAGTCTCTGATTGGGTATCTCAGTAAGAGAAGGGCGTCTCCCTCAGCACAGCCAAGTCTCTGATTGGGTATCTCAGTAAGAGAAGGGGGTCTCCCTCAGCACAGCCAAATCGTTACCTGTCGAAGGCCGATGGTTTTACTGTCCCACATCTGCTTCAGGTTCCAGAAAAAGGGCTGCTCACACTTCTGACAGCAGTCACTCTCCAGCCACTGAGGAGCCTGCACAGGGTGAGGAATCGGGGGACACACAGTGAAGCTCACATCCTAAACCCACTGACTTAGAAGGACAGCAACAGAGCTCACAGTTAACCAAGGCTTTAAAAACAGTTTCTTACAAGCCACTCCTTTCCAGACATTAGAATCCCACCTGACACCATTCAAAGGACGCACCCTGAGCTAATGTTTAACAGCCTTTACAGTTGTATAGATTCTGGTACAGTAAGCAAACTTGTTCAATTTGCAGACGACACAAAAATGGGAGGAGTGGCAAACACCGCTGCAGCAGCAAAGGTCATTAAAAAAATGCAGACAGCATTCACAACTAGGCAGTCACATGGCAAATTACATTTAATGGTGAAAAGTGAAAGGTATTGTGTTCCGTTCTGGTCACCTCGCTACAAAAAGGACATTGCTGCTCTAGAAAGACTGCAAAGAAGAGCAACCAGAATTATTCTGGGTTTAAAAGGCATGTCATATGCAGACAGGCTAAAAGAATTGAATCTATTCACTCTTGAACAAAGAAGACTACGTGGTGATCTGATTCAAGCATTCAAAATTCTAAAAGGTATTGATAATGTCGACAGGACCAGGGGTCACAAATGGAGATTATATAAAGGGGCATTCAGAACAGAAAATAGGAGGCACTTTTTTACCCAGAGAATTGTGGGAGTCTGGAACCAACGCTGGTATCCTTCAAAAAGCTACTTGATGAGATTCTGGGATCAATAAGCTACTAACAACCAAACTAGGAATATAGGCCGAATGGCCTCCTCTTGTTTGTAAACTTTCTTATGTTCTTAGTAATAAAATAGAAGACCTCACAATAGTAACAGAGAGTAGTTACACAAGCATACAAATTCACGGGCCCTATGATGAAGCAAAGGCACATGATCTGAAGAGGAAGAGAACAATGCAAAAAACACACAACTCATAAGAAACAGTTTAATAACAGCAGGAAGTTCATAAGCCTTGCCGTTTTACACTAAAAGCTTGGTGAATTGTTATGACCACAAAAATATAGTGGCACAAAATCCATTAGATTAGATTAGCATGACTGTGTTATTACTTCCTCCTGTATAAAGCTGCACTTCACAGTACACACGCGTATACACACATACACCAGCAGACATCCAGAGACGACTACAATTTCACTTCAACGGTCATTCTGAATCTGTGTGTGGGTGGCAGTCAGACATGTCTATGCATATCAGAAAAGTAAAGAAGAAAAGATAGAAGGGCACAACATAAAGCTGACTTGATCGTAGATTCCAATTGCAACACTGTGCAGATATGGTGAGATTAAAAAAGCGCCGGATAGTGCACAAAAGGATCAGTTTCACTGTGTCAGTGAGAAGTTAATTTTCGATTACTTTTGCAGGCCGGACTAAAAAGAAAGAGAGCAATTTCCCTTGTGTGTTTCTTTGTCGGTAAAACTTGCTACTTATTTGGAATGCCTGCAATGTCAGAATGTTTTCAGGGTGAAGGTCTCAGGCTGCAACCAGAAAGGATGAAATAAACAAACAGTCTCTGTGTTGGAGGTACCTCTTCTCTGCTGATGTCCATGTTCCACACTGTGATCCCTCCATCAGCAGCGCAGGAGACCAGCTGCCGAGTTAGCTGCAGATAGCACAGGGACTGCACTCTATCACTGCACAACAAGAGACAGAGAGATGTCAGCTCCACCAGAACACCTATCATCATCACTGTATTACTGTAGAGAATGACAGAGGCTTTGGAGTCTAATATAACACAGTAAACATGGTTTAGGGGGCTAAAGGTTAAGCAGTAACTGAGAATAGAAATATTACCAAGTATCCAGGAAAACACAAACACATGCACGCACGCACGCACGCACGCACACACACACACACACACACACACACACACACACTTGAGGTTATCATGAAAATTGACAGCTACCTATTCTTGGAAAAAGGTCATGTCAAAGTCTCATTGGCCTATAAATCTCAAACCACCCATGATTGTAAAGTTTGGATTTCACAGTGCTGACAGTAAGTAATCAACATACCCACAAGGGTTTAGGGCCTAGTTCTCACTGAATATGGTAAAAATTAAAGGTCCTATACATTATGCCATAAGTGATTACTCATTATAATATATATATATATATATATATCATATAATATATATATATATATACACACACACACATACACACACACACACACACACACATTATGCCATAAGTGTATACACACACACCTGCCCTGTGTGATAATGTTTACTGTCATAAATGTGTTTTCCACAGCAGCAGAGCAAAGTAAAGGAATATCCTGGCCAAAATGATAAAAACACCAACAAAAACACAAACCACCATTTTGAATGTTGCTAAGATAAATAAAGTGCCATTTGAAATTAAGTTTTATGTTGCTTGCAAATACAAAAGAATGCCAGATACACAGCATGCAACAGTGACTGGGAGACTGAAAGCAAGTGTGATTGAGCTCTTACTGGTGGCCCTGAAGCAGCAGCATTCTTCCTTTCCGCCCCCCGATGTCCCACATGATAACACTGTGATCAGACGCTCCAGAGAATAGCAGCCGCTGGACAGGGTCCCAACACAGAGATCCTATACTGCCTGGCAATGACAACGAGGGGGAAATTTCACACGATTCACAGAACTAAGGATTACAAAATGTACCAATTCATTTCTTACTTACAACCTTATCACCAGGAAATAACTGGAATTTTATATATATATATTTTTTCATTAAATAGCACAGGTTTGACAATTTGCACATTAAAATGTAACAGACGATATTTTGAGAAGGTGACCCAGGGAAATGTCTGGGGTTTGGGATTAAATGAACAATTGGGAGTATTTAAAAAAATTTAAAAAAGACAGCTGGCCTTTTGGGGTTTTTTTATCCAATGGTGTTTAGATCAACCGAACAGATCTCCAGTATGGGTCACTTTAATGCAGCACACACTTCATACAGGCATTGGAAGAGAATTCCTTTTAGTGAAAAACAGCCTGTGTCAGAGGAAAAATTCAAGCGCAACAGAGCACATTGAATCTTGAGTTTCAAAGGCTGGATTGAAAACAATTACACCAGGCAGTGTCACCGAAGACACCTGGGAAGAGGAAACAAAAACCTGCCTTCAGCAAGGCTTTGATCAGTTTCACTGTCCTTCCAACAATCATTTAATCAAAGCTTGCACTTTAAACTCTCAGCTTCAGAACGAGACAAGAAAAATACATACATTGTACCTCAATCATATTTGAATTGAAAGTCCATGAAAACACTATCTCACAGATCCTTGCTGAGAGTTTTAGTGCTGTACTTTAAATTGTTAATAAGATTTGTATTGATTTTTGGCAGAGCAGCAAAACTTTATAATAATCGCCTAGGTTAGGCTAATGAAGGGAAAGTTTTGCAGTTCAAAGGTTTTACAGGTCAGAGCCTCTCCTTTGTTTATAGAGGAAGCTAGATGCTGTACCAAGTTTGAGTAAATAAATGAGCACGTACACGGTCAGCGTGCAGCTAGATTAACAGCGCAGCGGTATGGAAACCGCTTGGTCTTTCACTGTGTCCATTGTGAAGCTATAATAAGCACACTCAATGACACAAACCCAAACAGCCGAGCACTCCAGCTCCAAGGCCTCACCTTCATGTCCCTTCAGTGTGGTTATGATGGAGTAAGTATTCTGGTCCAGTTTCAGCAATGTTATCTGCCCAGAGTAATCCCCTACGAAGACATGCTTTGTGTCATGATCGAATCTGAATGCGCCAGCGGTCAAGGAAAACAAGGCTGAAATATCCCAGCATTCCCCTTCACTTCTATCACTGGTTGTTAGCCAGGAGCACATGACATCCACCCAGGTTTTAGGATTTCTTATATCTCCTAAGATGGCACGCTGCAAAATGCCACCTAATGTAATTAAACCCAATGTGTATAAAGGTGCCGAGATCTCACTTGTGTCTGTCAACGAACCCAGCATAAAGATACACAAAAAGGCAGTAGATTACAGAGAACATCCCACACATTAAACATCCCTCTAGAAAAAGGAAAAGACAGAATCTAACACACTCTTCAGATAGCCAGTGGCAGACAGCTATCAAAAGGGCTGTTGCTAGGCAAAACCCAGACAATGGTATTTCTGACATTTCTGTCCCCCACAAAAAAACCCAAGCACAAATCTTCTTACAATACCTTCATATTGCCAAAGGGTATTATACAACAAGACCTGGCCTATACTTAGCAGTGAATTGGTTTTGTAAATCTTTGTTCACTGCATCTACCTGTTCTGCAGTTCGCTCCAGTGGCTAAACCAATAGGATTCAGGCGGATTCATAAGAGTCATGAAAAGGACTAGCAACAAGGAAAGAGAAACAGAATCTTTGCACACGCAAGAAGCGGAGGAAATGGAATGAGCAGATGAAAGAGGCAGGGATTAGAACTGGAGATCTTTTAAAATCTGTTGCAGTCAGCGTCTGGATGAGAAGAACATCAGATGTTTATTTGTGTGTATCTATTCACTTCTGAGTTCAAGCTTCAGGGTTAGTAAAAAGCAGCAAATCAGGCTTGTGAAACTTCTATCCAACAGCCCCACAGACCCCATGCTTTCAGTCATGTATTTACTGCAAAGTGATTGATCAGATAAAGGATACTGCAAGCAGGAGGCCCAGGAGCTGAAGTAGTGTCTCCCCAGCATGCTGCCACTCCTGGAACACATCCAGCTCACACTCTTATCATGACCAGTGCTGATTACCCACTCACTTTCTGGGCAATACACGATGGCAGAAACACGGCTCTGGTGAGCTGGGAAATAAGAGAGACAATTTACAAGAGTGTGTAGTCTGAACAACTTGCCTTCTCAAACCAATGAAAGTAATAACGTTGAGACAGAAGACAAAACATTGAACAAAAAGTGTTCCCCCGGGCTTCCTGAACCACCTTGTATCGTTTAACCCTTTCACTCCTGAATTATTTTTGTTTAAGTTCTATAATTCAAAATGGAACTCCTGCATGGAGTTAACATACAGTGCTATGATAACTGATTAGTGCAAGCAAGAAGACCATTCATTCCTGTAATACTAACACTACAGTGCGATAGATTTTCTTTAACCCTGCACACAGCAAAGCGATTGAAGCCAATGTTGATTCACATTTAGTGAACTGAACCTTAAGGAGTCGATTATCTTGTCAGTGTTTCTTCTGACATTTTGAAACAGAACAGCATTGTTACCACACACAGATGACCTTGACAAACAGCGTTCCATTTAGCTTTGCTCTTGTCAGGCTGCTATCGAAATTTTCTGCATCATTTCCTGTGACCAAACCAGATGTTCCTTCAGATTCAAGCAAACTTTTCCAGTCAGCCGTTTATTTATTTACTTATTTTTAATTTATTGGCAAAACATGAAGAAATTCAAGATGAACGTAACACAATGTGGAAACATTCTTTGCATTTGGTTTTCATTATACAGACACACATTATTTTCACACCAACGGCTAAAGCACTGGTGTTTGTTTAAACACTTATGATCGATATGGTCAGTTAATGTACTCGTACCTGGGTAGGTTTTGACGAAAGTGATCTTATTAAAGTCTTCAGAGATTTCAAATTCCTGAAATAAACAATTAAAAAAGAAAAACAAACGTTTTAGAAGAGATGCTTTACTTTAGTGTTTTGGTGCTTATTTTAATTAAGAGCAGTTTAAACCATTCCAGCCTTTGGATTCAAGTTAATTAGGTACAGCAGTAACATGCATATTTGTATAAATTACTCTGGTACATTTGATATCAATTTTTGCTGTTTTCAATGCATGCATCGTGCTTTTCCACACCTCTCTGTGTTGTGTTGAGTCTAGGCACGCCATATTCTGCATGGAGTCTGGGTGGAACGCTGGCATCCACACTAAATTGAGGAATAGGTTTTACACAAGAGGAGTCTGACTCCTCGGGGCGCACACCAATGCACAGCCAGCTAAACCTCAGAAAGAACAATGCATCATCCTCTAATAAAAACAAATCCTGGTCTGCATTGAGCTCTGAGTGTGCAAGATGAGCCATTCAAACCGTAAAACACAAGCTGCTAGCACCCATTAAAGGACAGGTATTCTTAGACATACTTCAATACAATATTGTAATCAAATTCAAGCACAGCAGGCTTTTCAGGAAATGTAAAATAACCCGTTATTCTCTCTAGACACATGCAGTTTAAAAATCACTCTACAAGTATACTCAGAAACAAACACAGGTCTAATTCTTAACAGGGCATCATTTTGAACACGTTCAAGACAGCTTTAACATGACTTACTACTATGGCTCCATTGTCCTGTCCAATGAAAATGCGTTTGCTGTCATGGTGATATGACATGGATGAACAAGGCGCTGGAAATAAAGAGAAAAATGTTTTTAAATACCTCCAGTCATATACTGTATACTCATGGACTGCTTTTAAATATATATATATAATATATGTTCTGCTCTTGCTGTGCATAGTCAAATGGTTTTGCACAAGGCACTGGTTGTGTTGTAACATCTGTATCTATAAAACGGCAGACATAACACAGTGGCAACTTACAGGACACAGTGTGGTAGATGCTTGGCCAGTACTGCCCGCTGTCTCTCTTCAGCCATACTCGTATTGTTCTGCAGGGTGGAACACATGACTATAATTAACAACACTTGTGTTCCAACAGCAAACAGTTGTACATGAAAGTGACCACATTAAACGCTATTAAAAGGAACTTACACATACAGTATAAAAGTGGCAAGTTTTTTGTAAGGGGATTGTTTTAACTGGTATTGTTACTACACATACACGCACACATAAAGTGCAAATAAAACAGCGAAACCAAGTCTTCAGATCAGGTCTACACGTTTTACGGTGACAGTAATTAAGCCTGATGTCTGATGTCCATTTTTTGACTACACAAGTTATTAAAAAATCTGTTCCCAGTCTAATACTGTATAATACATCATATATATATATATATATATATATATATATATATATATATATATATATATATAAACCCCTTTTACAAGCCTAGAAGAGTGTAGTGTGGGCAGTGTGCTTACTGTAGTTCACAAATCCTACACCTTGTCTAAAATAATGAATTACATTACGTTTAATTTCACTTCATGTTCCCATAAGATAACCGAAAGTTGATAACTTCAGCATTACTTAAACTGTAATTAACCGAACGCATTTTGTTAACGCAATGCAATCCTCCAGCTGTTCTCGTTTTGATCAGCGTACTGAACTCCCTCACCGCTTACCTATCTTCTCCTACAGTGATCACCCCATCTTCTTTCGGGATCAAAACCGCCGCATTCACAGCGTCCTGGTGGCCCTCGATCTTGTTTAAAAGAACTGGTCTAGAGCTCTGGGGTCTGGAGTGAATCTCAGCCGCCATGTTTCTGTGTTTTTCTCTCTTTTTTTTTTGCTCGCCAACACGAATCAGCTGACAGACGATACTTGAGCTGGAATCGAAAATACCGTATTTACGGAATGTGCTGCGCAACCGTGAACCACGTTGGTTTAATTTCCTACTAAATTAAATTTGCAATGTCGTGGCTTGTGTTGTTTAATACACAATTAACATCCCAGATTTAAATAGTATTAATAAAATAAAACACAAGTCCGCGCGTCCACACTACATTTGACAAACATCTTGCTTATTTTTTTTTTTTTTTTATGTGGTATGATAACTGTATAAAGTAAATGCTTGCATTAAAAACTATGACATTGTTTAAATTAACACTTTAAACCGTAAGACTTATTTCATTACATGTGAATGGGTGTAATAGACGTGTAAAAGACAGACAAACCGATAGACATAATTATATATCATTTCAACAAGGTCAGCGCCGTGCTCCAAACAGAGGGCACTAGTCTAAAGATCAATCGGGGGCTGTAGTGTTCAATTGAAATAGCACAAGCTTATGAAATATTCCGATCGCTGTTTTTGTGAAATTTAGTTTTTGATGTATGATGTGCGCATTGTTTTTTTTTTTTTTTTTTTTTAAACCCGAGTCCAACCTGTTCATCTGCATTAGGCACTATTAGCACTCCTTGATGTGGAAATCTCACATTAAAAGCATGTTATATGTTTAAACCTGTAACAGTATAAATCTACCTAAACTGTCCAGCCTTGCATAAATTACTCGCCACTAATTGTGCAACCAAATACAACTTGCAAAATCCCATTTAACAAATCAATTACCGGTATGTACAAATGCATTCACACTCCTATAGCTGCCTTTTCTTTATACTTTGCAAAACATATCATTTGTTAGAAGATTCGACATATTGTAATTTAATTAATACTGAACACACTTTTTACATCTGCCAGCATAGCAATCAAATGACCTTACCACTGCCCTATCGTCAAAGCTCTCACTCTACATCCCGCCTACACATTGGCAATCTGTGAGCTCTGATTTGTGAATTTTTGCTTTGATTGACAGTCCGCCAATACTATCTTGTTACACTTTATTTTTCTAGTTACAGCTGCCGCACGGAGTCTGCTTTTCGCAATTAACAGAAAAAAAAAAAAATACATAGACTGTCATTGCTTCCGCGGCCCACAGTTAAATGACTTACAGTGGGGAAGACGTTTTGTTACAGATTCTTATATATTACCAGATTAGTATAGAATTTCAGCAGTGTTGTTTTCATAACTGTACCTGACGATCCAACATTTTGCGCACCTGCCCAGGTATACTCAAATTGCAGGAGAGTATGTGTGCATTGAGACATATTCTCCAATTCTTCAGTTGTATATTGTCAGCTGGAAATACTCTGCAACCTGTTGCTAGGAAACAAGATTTTTCAGACAGTATAACTATTATGAAGATCAGTATCTACAGCTACAACAAATCAGCCAGTTCCATTATATACTGTTTGAGGTGGGTTTTTTTGTTTGTTTTTTTACCCCCTCACATGATCATACATAAGAAATCAGGGGAAGTCTATTTAAACATTTTATTTAGCTTTAGGGAAGATCAGAAGGCACTTATGTTTTCAAGTGGGTGCTACTGTTTTGTCTGGAGGAGAGAGAAATCGAGGGCAAGGTAACCAGGTTACCAGATGGGAAGCTAGACCTTAACTCATTAACAGCAGCGTTTCACACCCAAGCACCTAAACTACAGCACCATTTTAAGACACAGTTCAGGTACTATCACTGGAATACCTAGACAGAAGGGACTTTCTAATTTGTCCCACAAGCTTTTCATTTGATAGCAAAACTATGAGGACTGACCGATTGTTTTAAGCATTCTAGTTTACCCTTCTATGCACTTCACCTGATCAGAAACCAGAAACCATTTACATTCCTGGGAAGCCATCTTACTGAACAGTCACGTGTCGCTACTGCCTGCAGCAACAGGATGTTCTTAAAATGAGCCCTGCAAGAAGTGCTGTAGATTTTGAAAGCAAAGCATTTAAAACACATGTGGAATTGACATTTAAGTCATTAAAAGGGAAAACACAAAAACTATCGAAACATGAAAAAGAAATACAAGTTTGAAAAACCAGAATGAGCATTGTATTTTAAGTTTTTATTGATTTAAAAAAAAAAAAAAGTTACCGCAAACACAAAGCCTTATTTACATTCTTGAATTGCAAAAAAGAAAAAAAAAAGCACACTACAATCCCTTAATGCTATGTGATGTTTGCTTCTTTACCTAATTATATTAAAAAATTATCTCATTCAATCTGCATACAAACAATACATGGAAATATGCAGATGCAACTCATGTTTTTCTATACCGACAGTACTAGATTGGTTTCACTGTATTAATATATTCACAAATGAGACCACATTTGGTTTGCATTCAGAATTGTATTACATGCTGCCATTATAAGACGCAATGCCTGTGTCCACTGCTTCAAACATCACACAAGTTAACCCTAACAATATGCTCTGTACACACTACAACAATGGAGTTAAAAGAATAAAAGGGCATTTCCCACTGATGTGCTCCCAATTAAATAAATCGCTTCAGTAGTACAAATTAATACTGTGTCAAAATTACAGTATAAAAAAAAAGGTTTAAAATCTTTCCAACGAGAAATGCTGGACCAAAAAAGAGAGAGATCTTGGAAGAGGGGAAGAAAAAAAAAAAAAAAAGCTTCCTCTCAATGCATTGGCTTCCTACGGCTTGTTAATTTGTCCCATAAACAGCACCGTACCTGAAAATGCAAGGTGCAGGAAACAGTTAATCTTTCCAAATAAAACCAAACCAAAAAAATTAAAAAAAAGTCATTTGCAAGTAATCTGTGTCTTGCTAGATTGGAAATGACCCAGACTGCATGCAATATAAAGTATATATAGATTTAGAGATACGAGTTGTGAATTAATGAAATACTTCTTCCTTGGTGCTGAAGCCCCATCATTATGTGACACATACAATACGGTGACTCCATGTTCAATGTTGTGCACTTGTTAAAATAGCAAATAAACACTCTGTGTAGAATAACTGGGTTTTAAAACTATGCTTACAATACGCAAGATAGGGCAAGACGAAGTACAGATAAAGCAGCTGAACATCTTTACCTGTTGGGTTGTGTCGAACAAAGAAAAGGAAAGGTCTGTCTACAATGACCCATGGAGGGGAAGACCGGGCCAGTAAAATAGCAGCTGCAAAAAGGAAGACAATAAATTAAAAGTAGAAGTAGCCATCATAAAACAAATGCACGATCAATTATATATTCCAACTCCTGGGCAACTACCAGAGAGAGGACAGAGAGAGGTGTGGCCTTACCAGTTGCAGCAGATGCTTTTGTTCCATCTTCATTCACCTCAAGTCTAGCTTTCTGCAATGCTTGGGAAACACTGAGTTGTTCAGACTCTGTTAAAGTAAAAACAAACCAATAATAATACACAAGACATTAACTAATGAAGTACATTTACACCACAAGGGGGTGCAAGTGAGTTTATTCATTTTTGAAGATTTGCTTGCCTGAAAAGTCCAGCATTTCATTTAATGAGATCCTAGTATTTCCCCAATTTAAAAAAAAAAAAAAAAAAAAAAAAGTTAGGTGGCACTGAAAATTGGCAGCGAAGTCATGATTCCAAACAAGAATCTGCTGGTCTACATCTAGCTCAACAAAATAACAGCATAGTAATGCATTCTACAGCAATACCACAAGTCAGTATAATGTACTGCCATTATACTACAGAGTTAAATTTCAGTTTTCAAACCGTACAACTTACTCGTAATGCTTCTGAAGTTTGCCTTCTGATCAAACATGTCTGTGATACCAAGAGCCAAGAGAGGCGCCTTCAAATCAGTTTCTGCCTCGGCAGTAAACCTGCAAGTAACACAAGAGGAATCAGAAGCACTGTACTGTACATCCCAGTGCTAGCAGATCTATGTTAAGGCTTGTACAAAGTCCTAAGTGCTCTCTTGTGATTCAATCTAACTACCTGTACAACAGATCCTGCAGGTCTGCAAAGCGCTGGATGACAATTGCTAAAAGCAAAAGCAAAGACTGCACAAGACATTTATCAAAAAGATACAGATTCCAAAAAACAATATGTCACTGCATTTTGCAAAGGTCTTTAAGAACTATTGCAGCAAAACTATCATACAGTACCTCATTTATAGTGGGCTCTATAGCCAGTCATAAAACAATGTATGTGTGAAGTCTGCTGTAATCTGGGATTGCAAATTCTAGGGTAGGATTTAGTTTTTACACTATCCCCGATTCAAACATAAGATAATAATACCTTAAGAAGAACTAAAACCTACCTCGGAATGACCAGCCGAACCTTTCTTTGGCGCATCAGTTCCATCCAGCGCTGAATAGTTTTTGTGCTGATGTGAGGAATGATAGCTGACAGAGGAGTGCTGTCTTCCACGGGCAAGGCAATTAACATACTCATACTGTTTCCATGGTAAGGCAGCTCAATGACCGTGTATTGCAAACCATCAGGGGTGCTTGTTGAGCCTGTAAAACAGAAACCATTCATACACAAGTGAATTCAGCATTCGAATGACACCATCAACACTCGGTTTGAAAATTAACTTGACGATTGTTTTCACAAGGACATGCTCCCACACGACTACAAAAAAATTATGCAGACAGACCAGCAAATTAAAATAAATAAAGCTGCACAATATTTTACTACAGATTTTGAGTTTGTTATTGGTTGACACCAGAAAGAGAGAATTAGGGAGTGTGACAGGACTGGAAGGAGTCCCTGTCGTAATTTGCCCTCCCGACCACCGGCAGCGCTGTGTAGGGTTGACCGTGATTGGATCAGGAGGCTGAACTCTGACCATGCAGGAAGTTCCGGGTCAGGCAGCCATCTTGGCCCAAGGTAGAACGATGCGGCTGTCGGGTCCCATCATTGCAATCAGCTGTGCTGTTCTCGTTGATTGGCTGACGTGGCGCAGCGTGCTGATTGCAGGGGTGGGACTTGGCAGTATTTAAGCAGTATGGTTTTGCCATTCGCGCTCTCTGGGCTGAACTGAAAACACATGCTGTGCTTGCTTTGTTGCTTTCATTCACTGCTGTTATTCACAGAAGCTTGAAAATCTTGGACACTGTTGGATTACCGGAGTGATTACCGAGGACTGGCCATTAATCTGTGAAAGGGAGCTAAGAAGCGGTGAGAGGAAACCCACCGCAGTACCACAACGAAACCCAGTGCTTCCTTTGTTGTTATTTATTTTGTAACCGTGACATTTTTGTTTACTCTTTTTATTTCAAACCTGAGTTTACCATTGCTGGTATTCCAGGTGGTTTTCTTGTTTATTTTTTGCAATACTGGACTGTTCTATTTTTATTGTTTTTGTAAAATAAAACCCGGCCCTGATACCATTGATGATACAGGGCTCTAAGGACTAATCTCCATTTCCGGCTCCTGTGGGCTGTCATTTCTGGTCCTTCCCAAAAGCTCCACCCACTACCCTCCCACAGGGAGACATTCCAATCTATAAACCAGACTTACCAATGTTGAATACAGACAGCTGTGACATCATGGGCACTTGGTATACTTGCCCATCTCCACCATTAAAATTGCGCTTCTTTGTGTTACTGGGCTGAAACCGAGATTTCCACATGCCTTTGAAGTAAATGGCATTCACCGCTACTAGCCTTGTTAGGGCACTACTGAGCATGTCAGGAGATACAAGGTTGTCAATCATACCTGTTTTTAAAAAAAAAAAATGTAAAATATGAATTCATAACTGTGACTCAATGATTTTTTCTCTCTCTCTCTCTCTCTCTCTCTCTCTCTCATTCAAAAAGAAAGACTGACTACATGATAGATTGCAATGCTTTACCGGATAATGCACACAGAGTGACTTAACCGGCCTTGTTCTTCAGGCACTGGTAAGACATGGGCTAGCACTGGTATTAGACTGGTGGTTAAACCGCCCTTCTCCCATTGAACGAGGCTTACTGTAAAGCGGTGGACAGAGAGGAGGAGGAGGATGATCGACCAAAGCGACAAGAGTAAAGGGAGTTATACAAACAGTAGATGATGGTCTGATTAAGGGATCACCCCCCTTTCAGAATATTGAGCCTTAGCTTCATGACAAAGATTATATAAGAGCGACACCAGACTCACATCTGCTATATTCAAAAAATGCAATTGTGTCCAGTTTCAAAGCTTTCCCACACTCTTCCAAACCAGAGTAATTCTTCAGAGATTAGCAGTTAGTTCATGCATTCAGTGGCATTTAGAATTTCTAAAATGTTTAAAACAGACATGAGAGAAGAACATAGGTGGACAAGACTGTAGTAAAAAAAAGGTTTTGAACTACATACGTGAACCCTTCCAATTTCCATTACAGATTTATTTTTCTATTTTGAAGCAGATCTTGAGAAAGTTAAACATATACTATTTTTTTTTTTTTACAGAAAAAAAAAAACTAAAATGTCCCATTTAAATTTAATTGGGGTAACATTAAGAGGCTTATTAGAAGGTACAATTTAATTATGCATGTGTGCAATAATCAAATTTGAATTCCAGTAGATACCAAGTTAATTGCTGAATGTTTCCAGTATGATTACTCTATAAAATTAGAAAGTAGTTTCCAAATAGTTACTTAATGGATAGCTGTGTAATGTGTGCTCGGAAACCAAATGCATTACCATAGCAACTTACTCCAGACAGAAATAAAAAAAAAAATCTTGTGAAAGGATTACCAAATAAAGAACATGAAAGCAGCATTTATAAAATCTCTTAGCTACCACTTGGGTAAAAACAAAACAATTATTGTTCAGCTCTTGATCACTGTGGCTTTAACAGTTGCTTCAGACTGGTGACTGGAATTTTAAAGTTAAATTAAAAACTTACTTACCATGCTCTGGGATTCCCCCCCCCCCCCCCCCCCCCCCCAGAAACCAGACAGTCAAATTTTATAAGCAGCTTTTGGGATGCTTGCTAATATATGCATTATAAAAAGTACCATACTAAAAATGTATCTCAAGTCTATAAAATCTTACAAGGAGTTGACCAAATTAACCCAAGCCAGACCAATCCAAGCAGCACAGAAACCAGGACTACAGGAAATTAGGTGGAGACTTAGAACACAGGGTAGGAGACAGAGTGGTGAGGGTATCAAATGCATTACCTAGTCATGTTGTTGATACTGAATCACTGGGATTCTTTAAACTTGACATGCAAAAGCTTTGAGCTCAACTAGCTACTACTGTAGGAACTGGATGAGAACTGATGGGCTGAATGGCCTCCTCTCATTCCTCTTTTTTTTTTTTTAAGTTCCTATGTTCTCCATCTAACTTGAACACTCTGAACTTACCTCTGGTTCGGTTTGAAACCCAGTGATTGACAGAAGCTGCGGCCCGGTTAGGATCATTAAAATCCAAACTTCTGCTTTCACATTGAAATACCTCTCTGTTACTGGAGACAAAGGCATCTTCCATTTTAAAACCGCTCTGTGCAAACATTGCATTGGCTATGGTAACAAGGTCTTTATTCTTCCCAGAGGCTAGGCTCTTCTGTACTCTTTTCAGCATTTTAAAAGATCCTTTAAAGAAAAACAAAGAGACAAAACAATAAATAATGAGATCAGAATTGCAAATGACAGTAGTATCCTAAATTAAACCAGCTACTAACAAGGGGGAGGGGGGGGGTCCCCCCACCGTAATTAAATTTAAAAGTGTCTGAACTTTCTTCCTACCTCTACAAACAGAATACAAAATATCTGAATTTACCCTGCCTAGATTACTTCAATGTGAAGATTTGAAAACACTTAAATTAAAATACTTGAGTTTTCAAATATGTCTGGGACTTGAAAACTAATTTTCCTCCAAGAGTCAATATCGCATTTCCAGCAGCCATCTCTTGTTCTAATGAAAATTAACAAACATTTAATGTTCCAGGGAGTGCTAAAGAAAAGCAACAAGGCACTGCTCTGGACTGCTGGCACTCTCAGCTTGTCCTCAGAAGGTTAATCTCAAGAATAATATTTTACCGTTCACATTGTATCTCATAGCTGTCACAAGCTGCTTCTTGGTCTTTCCTTCTGCTCCAAGCTGCAGCATTCCAAGCACGTTTGCTATCCCGTGAGGAGACAGGACGAGATTGTCCTGCGGTCTGGACTTTGCAAGCTGATCGAAGACCTGGATCCCGATGTCAGAGCCAGACTCTCCAGAGTACTGAGAGCAAACAGAAGACACTGCCACTCCAACGAGGAGGAGAACAGAGAGATGTCCCATAGTTACCTCCTTTCACCACCAAGCAAAAGAAATTAGACAGAATTTAGAGATTTAAAAAAAAGCTTAAATACTACAGTTTACCCTAGACTTCTATACATTCATTGGCTGTGCTGTATACACGGCCTTGAGCTGTCAGCTGATCAAAGCAAAGCTTTAACAGGGTTACAAAGGGCCACAGTAATGCCGTTTTCACCTCTACCTAGTGGTTTGACATTTTCAGTAAAATATCATACGGCCGAGTCACTGTTGTCCAAATAAAGACAAGCCAGATCACTCTGTAATATTTCTTTTGCAACTAAAATATGTTTCACAACACTGAATTTAGTTGCCAAATAACTATTAACCTATTACTGAGAACAAATACTTTTGCCAAATTAATCAAGGGAATGGTGAAAAATCAAGGTGTTCATACGGTTTAACAGAATGACAGTTAAGTAGAAAAAGCTAACTTACAAGACTGTTACAAAATAATAAAAATCACATTACTTTATGAAAACAAACCAACGGTTTAATTTTTGATGAGTCACAATACTGTTCTGCTCCAGGTTAAATAACAGCTGTGCAACAGGAAGACTCCATTAAAGGAAGTAGCCATGACCACAGATCTTGTGGTTTTATTTTTATTGCCAAAGGTACATTCTATTTGGAGCATAACTGCATTTAAAAATATAACGCCACAGCTGAAATGCACTAAGAAAAAATAAAACTGAAAGGCTCAGAAACAGCAGCAGAATAAGAATGAAAAAACTGCAGGTTAACAAAAAACAAGCTTTGTGATCATGGGTTTCAATCACTGCTGACATGCTGGTACTGTACACGAGAGATATACACAACATATGGGAAATTAGTTGAAATTTCTGCTTTAATCCAACAATGTTTTCTGATTTCACTTAATTATCACTGCAAGTGTGTCCTCAAGGGGATCCCAAAGGGGGTGGATGGGGCTGCAGAAGGTTTCAATTTACAAGTATTCTTTCAAATAATAAATCAATGAATAACACCATAATGTCACTGAGTTTGGCTAGCGCAAGTCACATACAGCGGACGAGAACAGGAAAGCATTTCCATTGTACAATTTCACATCGTGGAGGATTCCGACAGGTCTGAAGACAGGTAAAGGAAAGAAGCACACTCAGAGAGACACACAGAGGACTTCCAAAAGATCAGTCAGGGCAATCCTTTCATCAACTGATGCAGGGATCACAGTATGATTCATTAACTTTAAACTGTTAATTAATTAATTGTACTGCTATACAATATGATGCAAAAGTATAACTTGCAATGAGATACAGTACATGGGATATTGCGTTTTGATAACCCTACAATGTCCTGCAAAAACATTGTTAAAATATGTTTCAAATAATCTCTCGTACTGGTATCAAAGTAAGTACCATGAATATATATCACACACATATATATTTTAATAATAATAATTGATTGAACAATACTACGAATCAAAACTAAAAACACTTTGTTTCAAAACCTTAAACATACTTACAGATATACACTTCTATGACAAACAGCCCGCAGCTGTGAAACTGTTTAGTTTACTCACACTGGTAACAAACAAACAAACAATCCATTCATTATAAACGCAATTCGCCTTACCTCAAATCACGAGCCCAAATGTAAATGTCTGTCAATTACAGCCTCTTATATAGAGTAATACTGTTTCTCCAGACAGCCACTATTGAATGACAGTTTGTTTCGACCTGGTGCACACACAGAGTTAAAGCCCTTATATTTATACCATGCCGTGATGCTGGCTCTACCACCCACTTGTTTATTTTACAAACGCCTTGTCAAAACGAACTCCTCCTCCTCGCTGGAGGCAAGCTCATTTACGAGCCGATGCCAGGGAAGTTGTTGCTGCGTGTAAGGCTGCAAAAGGGAGTTAATAAAATACAAACCATGACATGAGATTTTTTTTTTTTTTAATATAATTTTAGTGTGCGTGAATATAGGTAGAAAAATACGTCAATCTGCGTAAATACAAAAGCCAGCTTTGGCAATCTAATATGAATGAACGATACAAAGAAAAATACACAGAGATAACGTTTTGGCGCACCGCGCAGTACATTATACACCAGTGTTATAATTGATGAAATGGAGTGTTATTGTTTTATTGATTACCTCTATGGAGGAGGACAGAATAAGGTGGGTTTCTGCCGAGCAGCTATTGGCTGCAGGTGTCTGTCCATATTACTAATGAGCCACGCCTACCTGTCCCTGGGAGTTCAAAGGCCGTGTCTCTTTCAGTGTTGTATTTCAAGCTGGCTGTTGCGATACCTATCTATTCAAACGCGTAACAAATGACGCGTTCTTGTTCTCTTGTAGTTGCAGTTGGTTTTTTGGTTACGTGACCCCTACCCTTTTGCAACAGGTTGTAGATATTCCAATAATTTTGCATGTCGGTGTGGCCATTCATTTTTCCCTATTCGTGAACCAAATTGATTTGTACTAGTTATTTTAAAATTCAATATGATTCAATTTAACACGAATTGCTTGGATGTGGACACTCCACGGTTGCTTGGCAACGGCAGGAGAGAGGCGCTACAGCACATGAGCAGTTTGACTTTCAATAGGATCTTTGTTGGGTTTGGTTCCAAGTAATCCCACCCAATATATTACATTCTCTTATATCATAAAGTAAATGCTTAACTATACCATATTCTACACTAGTGTACTATAGTACTGAATATACCAAATTTGACAACTACAGCCTGTGTGGTTTATAAGCACCCTGAAATTAAAAGGTTGGTGAATTTGAATAGATGTTCTACGGGGGTTTTTGCCTGCTCTGAATGGCACAATAAACGCATAGATCCTTACTGTCCACAGTACAGTTTTCTTGATTTTATTCATGACACTATTGTATCAGGTTATATAGTTTGCTTTCATATTTGAATATCAAATCTCCTGTGACCATTTAATTTTAAAACCATCATTGCATATGCAAATCATGTAACACACATTTCATGCATATCCCCTTCCGTCACAATTAGTTTATTACATTTTAATACATTTTAAAACAGTTTGTGGAGAAGCTGCCCTGACAAAACTTTCATAAAAAACATGCTTTATGAGATAGTTTCATACAATAGGAAACTCAATGTGCTACAATTATACACACAGTTACAGAACAGGGTTATAGAAATATGGGGTTCAAATGAACTAGTCAAAGGGTGTATTTCTCTTGATCATTTTCTGACTGTCTTGGTGTTCCTAAATAAGATAAATCTAATTTATTATCATGGATTCCTATAAAGGCAATACACTCCTGAAGCCTTTAAAATCTGGGGTTTCTTTAATAGTAATAACCAGGAGGGGACGGTAGTACAGAAAGGCTTGGGAATAAGATTCAGCACACACATGTCTCTTTGCTAAGTTTCATTCATATTAATTTGCTAATTGTGCATGTTCATTTGTTGATTGTCTCAAAGGGTATGATAATAAAGGAAGTCTGGTAGTTCAGTTCTTGAAATCCTACAGCAGCAGCCATTTCTGAAGGAGTAGGAAGACGTGGTCTCTTGCATAGGTGAGTTGCGGCAAGTCTTCTGGTCAGGCAGGGTACATGTTAGCACAATGAGCAGTGCCTAACAAGAAGAACAAAACAAAAATAGGTTTTTGTATGCTGCAGGCTTGCTGTTATCAGTGAATTATGCACAGCAAAGAGGTGCTTGGATAGTGATAAGTGATCTGCTAGATAAGATTTAAAAAGTTTGGAGGCAATGTATTACTGCAATAATGTGAGCCAACATCTCCCCATCTTTTCTACTTCTCAGTATCGTTCCTGAATAAATACGTTACCTGCAAGACCCAAAATGAAAACGACCAGCAGCTCTTTCGTACCTTTAACAAAGATGGTTGGGAGGTCATCGTTTATGTCTTTGGTGATTCCAAGCATGTTCCAGGGATCAATGGAACCATTGGGGAACACTATCTGACTGCTTGTGATGTCATAGTCACCATAGTTTTCATTGGTTTGCATAACAGCGTCAGCAACTGAAGGAGCTACCATAGACATCTGAGCACTGCTGCAGATGGCATCTGCAGAGAACATGCAGACAACATTTCCCTTTCACAGTGTCCTTGATATGAAACTGTAAGGACAAAAATTATCACAGGAATCAATAGATTACTCCAGAATTTTGATCCACGGACAAATTCGTTTCTGTGTAGCTATTGTTCAAACAGCAAGTGGGAACTGCCAATTACGTAGATCAGGGTTAAAATAAGTTAACTTTATGGGGAAACAGATACTCCTCTATCAAGTTTTTTTTTTTTTTTTCCAGTAACATTTTTCTAAATCCCATACTAACCCAATGCAGATCTGTAAGTAAGACTGTTTGATGTGCTTGTTTCCAAACCCTGTACACAATGAGGAGATGCATGTAGTGTCATGAAACAGTCTGCTGGTCGTTTGCGGTCAGGTACAAAACCCCCATTTTAAACACTGACAAAAAGAATGAGAACTACAGAAATACCAACACATTGCTGACTTAAGCCTGTAATGTTCCACGTTTTTTTAATTGCTCTATTTTATGTCTGATTAACAGTAATTAGGTTAGTTAAATTGTAATAGCTTCAGTGGCACAGTAAAGCGGAACATGCCACAGAGCTTTTTTGGTACCTTCAGATTTAGAGCTACCCCACTGCCTTTCATTCACATTTCAGTCATGAGTAGTTATAGCTCTCAAATCTTATGGTAAAAAGCTGAAGTCACAAAGTCTAGGCCTTTCCCTGATTATGTTTACTATGAGATTATCATGCCACTCGAAGGGCCATTGTGTACCACTTCCACATCCTGTCTAAAGCACTTGGACAGTTTTCAGGGGGTGGTTTCGTTCTTGTTTTTGTTCTTGTCTGAACTGGCTCAGACACATTAAACACAAGCTGAAATGAAGCAACACAGTATATAAACTGTCTGACATTGAGGGTGTAGCCATGGAAACCGTAGAGCTACCATAGTATGCACTGGTTAATTCCAGGGTTGATGATGTCAACGAACATAAATTACATTACAGAACAATATGTGCTAGAAAAGTACATTTATAAAAAAAAAAAAAAAAAAAAAAAACATAATTTATAATTTAACAAAGGCGAACACAAGCTGCTGGTCGAAGTCAGCATTTTTGTAAAGAAAATATCAAATGTTAAGGCTCATGACATTAGAACACGAAGAGATTGAAATGTCAGATTACTGTCGGACATTTTACCAACTGAAGTGGGACATTTTAAGCTCCAGTTTAAAGATTTGATCTTGATGGCACAAAATGCTTTTTTTGTGATAAGTAACTAGATGGATGTATGATGCCATTGTTCTGTTTCAAAAGATTACGCTCACTGATCTATTCATACCCAGTGCCTTTAGTGAAACTACAAACGTGCAAGCTTTCACAACTAATTGTTATAAATTCAAGTTATTTCAATGAGAAAGTGCATTGTGATACAATGTAAATACTTGAAATGCGTCGAAACAAGTCTTGGAACAGGGCAATAAGGGCAGAAGGTCATTTCATGTGGAAAGGAATTCAATGTTGTGTCTAAAAGGCTACATCCTTGTTAAATCATGTTAAATAAAACAAAACAACAATAATAGAGAAGATTACTTATGACAAAGATACAATACAGGCTAAACAAATAAAACTATGAAAGAAATATTTAACACAGCTGTACTCACTGCTGAGGGAATCCAGTAAATGGCTGATTGGGGGAATCAGTGCTCTGATAGAAATCAAACTCTGCACAGGTCTGTTAGACCCACTGTCTGCCTGTTATAGGAAGCAAAACACTAGGTTTCGCATATCATCTAAAACATAGTGCAAGTTTCAAAACATGCTGCATATTAAATTTAAGTAGGTGGTGTATAATGTGTACCCCAACTGCAAGCAACATTTTTTCAAGCCTGTTGACTGAAATGTTTGATGTAAAAAGCAGAGTTATTATATGTGATGGAAAATGTGCTCTTTAGAGTGGAATGAAATGGGATGTTCTGTTTCCACAAACCAACATGTTTTCCATTACGGTCAGAAAGACACTGGCTCTGACATCTAACTAATTATCTAACTAACTGACGGATGCCACAAGCTTGCCTCCACTGAATCCCAAATCAGAAATAAAGGAGAATTATAACGAGGTAGTGGTTTCTCAGACATTTCTGAGTGAATGTGTTCAGCATTAGATGAACCACAGCAGCATATCTGTTGTATTTTGTCTCGACAGACGTGTCTGACATCAGGCCACAGATACTTTGACAGTGGTGTTCGTTCCTCTTACACCTTGTTTAAAAACAGAAATGAGCAGAACGTGTTTTAGAACCTGCAACAGCAGACACATCCTTTAAGAAAGCTCTAAGGCACTCTAGGTTGGTCTCCATTTTGGAAGTTGCAGACTGATAACACAGCTTCTAAATAGTGTTGTTTGAAAGCACTCATAGGAGGTCATTTAATATCTTTATTCCTATGTTTGCACAAGGCCTGACATCACATTCTCATCAAGGAGAAATTGACGATGTTGATAAAGCAATGAACCGTGACAGAGCACAAGGTTACTCCAAATGATTTTGACTTATTTCAGGTAGGCATTACCAGTAACAGTTCCTTGGAGAATATTGAGAATGATCAACTCTTAATGTGATTAACAGACAGAACATTCCTGGCAGATTTCTGTGCCCCAGGCAAGATGTTCTACTTTTCATAAAACAAACCTTATTTGATTTCATTTTATTACTTTTAAATTCTGCTTGTAATGGGCAATAGCTTTAACTTTTTTTTTTTTTATTGTTGTGTAAAACCCCCTCACTTTTATTCTACTTATTACAAATCATTAAATCTCAATTTGTAGTGATATGCCAAAACAAAGTTCACATTGTGTAATAAAATCCCAAATCGACCGGGAAGATTCGGAAATGAGACACAGAAACAATGAATGATTGCGCTGAAACATTTCACAAAAGCCTGGTTAGGCATATTTCCTAGACTGTAGCCTAAAGCAAAAGAAACACAAAATGTGTGCTTTGAGATGCCTTTGAGATGAAAACTCTAATTGTGAAGTCCAGGGATTAAATTAGACCCACACAAGATGTGACTGAAAGTAAGGTATTAATTTATCTCATTTTGGAATCTCGTGATAATACCAGCCTACTGTCTCTGTGGTTACAGGGGTTGGGTTGAATTATATTGGGCAAATCCCTAGATGATTAGAAGACAATTACTATCAAGGCTACAATAAACAGCTCTCTCCATGCACTCGAAATCAAATGAATACAGGCAGACTGGCCAAAGACTAGAGGTCAAGTTGTGTTCATCAAGACAGCCTCCTGGCTGGTGATGGAAAGGCACTGGTAACACTCTTGAAAGCCAAGAGCATTTCACAAATGATATTGCCCAACTGGAAGTCTGACTCATGTCTGGTTCATGCATGTTTCATTGTAAGTGTGACTATCTCAGTGTTATTGTAACAACAGTTTTTTGCAGAAAGAAAGCCTAATGACACCATACACGATTCACAATCTCCTCTTTCTTTAGGTGAACTGAAAGTGAAGAATCATCATCCATTCAAACATGAATCTACTCAATAATTATTACACAAAACACATATGTCAACACATATATTCAACGAACGTTTATCTGTTGCACAATATGTTGTCCAGGGGCTAAAGAAAAGGGCTTGTAATCAGGGGGTCCCCTGTTCAAATCCTGGCTCACTTGTTGAGCACACACACACACACACACACACACTGATGCACAAAAGAAACGCAACACTCAGGTCTAATGGGTTTAATCAAATATTTTAAACAGAGATATCAAATAAAATCACAGAAAGTGTGAACAAAAATAAAGATCAAAGAATGGTGATATGTTTTCAGTATGAAATGTGACACACTGTCAAATTGAAAACATTACACAGTTGGTATCGGGTATGACCGCCCTGAGCATTAATACAATCTTGGCAGCGTAGACGCAGAGACCTGATCAGCCTCTGGATAGACTGCTGTGGGATGTCTAGCGGTTGTCTCCTGTGGATGGCACTGGCGATTTGGTCCCACAGATGTTTTGTTGGACTCGGGTCATGAGGAAAAGCTTGCCACAGCAAGACTGCTAAATTGTTTTCTTTGAAGTCGTGCAGTTGTAATCCCAGCACTGTGTGGTCCTGCACTGTCCTGCTGGAAAATCTACACTTCTGGATTGGCTTACAGGAATGGAAAAATTGTTGCCTCAGCGACTTCTCCTCCGCTACCTCAGATGTTCTCTGGCGATTTTGTCTCAGCTGTCAACATGTTACCCCTCACAGAGCTGGTTTCCTGGTTTCTCTGGACTAGTCTGCTGATTGTTGATGCAGAACATCTCATTCTGCAGGCAACTTCTCTCACAGACAGGCCGCCTCCAATCATACCGATAGCAGCCAGGCGATCCTCATTACTCAATATTAACTAATATTTATAAAAAATCGTGAGGTACTTAAACGCTTGATTGATTCTGTTGTTTACGCTCACAAGCAAGAACTGGAATTTAGAGGGCACGGGGAAGGCACCAATTCCTCAAATAGAGGTAATTATGTGAAATGACTTCCTCTGACTTCTGTTAAGCAATCGCTTGTCAATTAAGAGCCACAATATTCTCAGGTTCCTCTAATCCAGGGCTTCACAAACTCGATCCTGGAGACCCCCTATGGCTGCTGGTTTTCATTCCAACTAATCTCTCAGTTACTTAAGTAGACCCTTAATTGAACTGATAAGTTGCTTAATTAGACCTTTTTTTTTTTTTTTACTTGTTCTCAGCTCTTAAACAGTTGCAGTTCAAGTTACTTATCAAATGTTACAGATAATTTGAAATATGCAACTGTTTAAGAGCTGAAAACAAGCAAAAAAAGTACAATTAAGCAAATTATCAGTTCAATTAAGTAATACAATTCCCCCAAAGTACCTCATGTGCCTCTTAAATGTTGCTGTGTAAAAAACAACTGATGGGAAAGCAGTGCAGTAACTGCTCCTCAGGGTTTCAGGGCTTGGCTCACTGGATCCATTCCAGTGTTGCAGTGTTGCAGTCCAGGTAAGGTCAGGTTTGCCCCCCCCCACCCCCCTACCCACCCCCCATGGGTGGGTGTTGGAGTGGAGCTTCTCTCTGTTGTCAACATTATACTGGACCATGTCCATGTGAGATTGAATCTGGCGTGTTTCACACAGGCTAATGGGAAACTAACAGAATGCAGCATTCAGAACCTAAGTCAAGAGATATTCTCCACTCTTCTGAGCATCTCCGCCTGGATTTTCCACACTTTCTAATTATCACCAATTATATAATGCCTTTCCCTCTTGAATGTGGCTGTGACTGGCAATCAAAAATGAAGACCTATTCAGTTATTCAGTATGTTGATATTCAAGGTAATTATCTTGAAAATGTTAAGTACGTACAGTAGCCTTTTTGATGTGCAAATTGCCAACGTTTGCCATGCTGTCTCACTTTCCTACCAGGATTTCTGATTTCTGTTTTTGTTTAGATAGTTTAGCATTTCTACAGCAATTTAGACATGTGCACACCACATACAGGCAACAAGAGTTAGGAGGCTTACTAATGGCTGTACCAGGTTTTCGACATCAACCACAGGATGTGACCCTAAAGGTCGACGATAAGTGAACTTCTTCCCCTTCCCCTCCCCTGAAATGCAACAATATTTAAATAAAACCTATAGGCCCTTATCAATGAAAAGCTTTTTTTTTTTTTTTAATACAACTATGATGTGTGGAATATTTCTGATGTTTGTCTGCTACTGCAATTTGTTCCAGCGCTCAGTTAGGAAACAGAGAAGGGAAATGACTACACATGGGTTGTGTTTTCCTGACAACTCATCTTTATGAATGGAGAGCACTTGAGAGTAAAAAGGTAAAGCCTGCAAAAACAGTCTGGGTTAATTCTAATTTTCTATGCAGCATTATTTATATTCCAGTGTCTACCACTAAAAGACTACTACTGAAATAAATATTAATATGTATTCTATTACACAGAGATAGAACAGGAGTCTACTGTAATGTGGTAAAACAGTCACAGAAAAAAGGTTTTATGGAGGATTTTCAAGAACTCTGTAGCTTTTATTTTTACACAATTATGTATGAAATATTCATCGGGAAGGAGGGAAATCTGATTGACTGACAGTAAAATTGGAATTACATGTTAAGAGCTCAGAGTACAGATGCATTGTGGGAATGGAAGCAGGTAGACATGTGTAAACTTACTGGTTCTGGGGCTCAACCCTCCTACTAGGAGAATGGCTTTGAGTTTGCATCAGATCTGCTGCCGTCTGTCCGTTACAACTACAGATGCAATACCTTTGCAGGCAGACTGTGTGTTTCTATCTGATCCATGCAGGCAAATCCAGATTCCGCTTTCACCCTAGGAATTTTCCAAAACATTTCTAGTGATGTCACTCCTGCTGACTCCAATCACAGATCTGTGAGAATTCAAAGTCTTACTGTGCAAGAGAGATGGTCAGATGGCAACAAGGCATTATTGTGTGATGGAAACTGGAAATATGAAATCGCTAAAGAGCACCAAAAAAAATAAAATAAATAAAATCCACATTTCACCTGTGCTCAGAATGCAAACAGGGCACATGCATGGAAATGTCAGACACATGCTGAAATTACCTACTGATCTGTTGTAATCATGCCAAGGGGAGTCGTTGTCTTACTATGGGTTGTCTTTCAGCATCACTGGAATGAAGCAATAAAAACCTTTTTATGATAAATATTACCTTTTTTCCATTAAAAAAAAGAACAGTTGCTATTTGCTGGAAAATTATATATATATATATATATATATATATATATATATATATATATATATATATATATATATATATATATATATTTTGACCAGTAGCCAGGATTTGCTGGCAGCACATGGACATTCATAGCTACATCAATGGTTAATTGCAGCATTTACAGCTGCCAATGGAAATCAATAGTGCCTTAGTAAATAATAACAAAGATGCCCACGGAATCTGACAGCAGATTTTCCTATAAATCATGCAAGACATTAATATAGTAAGCCAAGTCAACAAGGAACAATAAACCCAGTTTATACTCTGTTCATGTATATGCAGCATGCATATTTTCCACTTGAGAAAGGCAGTTGCTAGACCATTTTGAAAGATCAGCATAAAAAGCATTTAACTTCAATCATTTCTATATTGTTAAAGATGGATTTTGGGGTGTCCTCTTTTCTAGTCATACGGTCTGCCACAAGCTTATTTTTGCAGAAAAGCCTTTGCTAGCAGACAAAGTAAACCACATTAAAATGTTTTGTGGTTATTAGTATACTAATTATTTCATATAACAGTTTCCTGCCCACGCTTGAAGTTTAAGAATTGATACAATGTTGGATTCTTGATGGATTTTACAATGCTGCCCTAGAGCAATAGGGAAATGCAGTACATACTGGGAATCTTTACTTATCTTGTCATGTCTACAAGAGTGCTGGATGCATTCTTCACCAGCAGCGGGTGCTCTAGACTGTGGGTTGCAAGAGAACGCTCAGCTATGTCCAGATATTCTGTAGGGGACACAACCAACAACATGTGTGGTGTGCTTAGTATAGTACGCCAGACAGAATACAAAAGAACCCAGTGCCTGTTTATTCAATATTTAAGCCAGGCAATGCGGCCACTTTTGTGCAAAGCAGATGAGCCGTTTCCAGGGATGCCAGCTGTGTGGAGTTCCGGATTGCTGCTGCTGCTCCGGAAACAACAGAGCTTCCTCTCTCCACTGCTTGGGGCCTGACCGTGACCTGCTCTGGGACCCACATGTGGGCTGCAAGCTAAGCGTTGTTTATCTGTCTGCAGATATGCATGTGTGTGTGTGTGTGTGTGTGTGTGTGGAGGGATGTCTTTGAACAGACAGGGTCATTATTCAAGAGACACTGCTCCCATGCAATGTGGGAAAGTGAAGATCCTTGTGGGGAATAGGGACGATATTGGGATCATTGCCTTTTGAAAACAAGCCTCTACTGCCAGTCCTTCTTTCACAAAGCATCTTGGAACAATCTATGAGCTGATGGAACTTCAGTGTTGTCTCTTTCCTTTCTTTTTGTCTTGCTTTCATGGATCTCAATGTCCTTCCAACAGCACAGCGGCCTTTGATTTACAGTACGTGCTGTGGCTTGGAAGCTGAAACTCTCTTCTAGAGGCGCAGTATGACGCATTCACGGAATGTTAATCCTGTGCAATAAACCTTGCCATGTTGAGTTTATTGTATTCAGTGTTTTACAACCAGTGGTAAGAAAACAATTCCGGGAAAACACAAACAGAGAAGTGATTAGAAGCCATTTAGCTCACAAATGATCCCACGTGTCAAATGTGTGGGATTCAGGAGACTAGCCTTGCTTTTTAAAACAGTTTCTTAGCACAAGCAATACTATCACAGGTCTCCCTTTTCTTCTGTACAAGATCTGTTGGTTTTGTGCTTGTATTTTATACTTCAATTTGGAATATGCAGATATTATGAATAGATTAAAAGTTGCTGTGGCTTCCTTGTAGCTTCAACTAGATCATGTTTATTTACAATGATCTGTTTGAAATAGATTTGAAATAAATAGAAATAGATAGATTCAAATATATCATTGCTAATTATCAGTCTACTTTTAAAGTGTTCTTTGGTGTTTTACTTGTCGTAAGAGACTTTTGTGCGATTTAATGATCTGATTAATCACAGATCTGAAAGGATGGACTGCTTAAAATTGGAGGAAGCACAGTATACTCAGCATATTAATGGAGGACTATTGTTGTCAATAATTTTAATAATCTGGACAAATATATTATAAATTAGCATTGCTTTATGGTTCATTTCAAATATGGCTCCAATATGAACTTTCAGTACCAATGCAAACAAAATTTTCACATAAGCTCACAGCTGCTCTTATCCAAACAGATCCGTCTTTTTCCTCAGGAAATTAGTAAAACTGTGTGGGCCAAAGAAAACAATTAATCTGAGAGCCAAAATAAATCTTTCAATCCTAGAAGGCATCTTTCATCAAACCACGACGGGTTACGTAAGCTTTAGTCAGTGAAACCATTCCCACCTCTTTCACATCCCATCAGTGATTAATCAGATCATTTCATCACTCAAAAAGCTCTTACAAAAAGGAACAGAAAAACTAAAACATACTTTAAAAAGAATTAGTAGTGGATGCACAACTGGAATTCAATAACTAATTCGATTAATTATTTTTTTTTATTTTTTTGTATAATACAGTACATAACTGAACAAAAAAGAGAAAATATAACAAAAGTTCACTTTTACCAACTATTTAAAAAAAAAAAAATCGCTGTACTGTATGGGGCAGCTTCTTGGTGTGTGATATGAAAACTTATCTGTGACCTGAACATGTACCGATATATGGAAATGGAACGACCCCTTTTGCATTTCCCTCCGGAACGCTGCACTCGTGGCAAGTTAAGCACGGCGTGAAGGGATGCACTACTGGCTACCGCAGCATGGTAATTCAATCTTAATTACGTGACAAGAGATCCGGGTAGGATCCCCCAAATGCTACCCACTGGCTTTGGGACAAGCCCATCTTCTCAACCAAAATCTGCAGAAGTGGGCGAGATCCGCTAGAGCCTGCATACTGCTGAGGTAAACAAGGTTTGTGGTACTCAAGCCTCTGAAAATCACAGTATGTCACATGGATTACACAAACTGCATGCTGTTTTTATCTTCTACATAATTAGCTGCCTACATTAAAAACAAAGCTCAATGAATTGCATGCAGTAGCGCTGCAAGCAGTGAGCCCTCTAGTGGAATATATGATGTACTGAACACAGCAACAACAGGAAAAATGCCTGAAAGTTTTTTTTTTTTTTTTAGGCTTTCCTTTACTCAAACGATTCTCAGATCACTACTGTAACATATAAGTGCAGTTTGACCTAAGATCTGAGTTGAAATCTTTTTTGTTTTAAGTTAGTTGATCGTTAAATATACTTAAATAGTCTGAGCATTGTTTGATGACCATCTAGTTCTAAAGTAAAGCATTGTCCCTGATTCACTGCCAGAATACATGGCACTGACGGTGCTGCTTGCTCCATCACCAATCATCAAGAAAACCAGCCCTCCAGTTCTATACATTGTATCATTAATAAAGTACCTCTGCAAGAAGAGTGAGGACAGAGAGGAGAAATATCAGGAAGTCCCAATGCGCTCAAGTTATATTTCTCATGTTTCATATGAGATATGTTTTATATGAATTAATTGCACAAAACCACACCAGTAATGCACGGCCATTCACTATCACTATGCAAATATCACTATATATATATATATATATATATATATATATATATATATATATATATATATATATATATATATTCAAGCAAAAATAATTCCATGTATAATATTAGTCTTTTTTTTTTGAAAAATTAATGGTATATACTTATTAAAATATTTAAAATAACTTTCTTTAAATTCATTAAAACCTAATGAATTGGCCAATGCGGCATGCGTTTCAAAGCAAAAAAGTAGTGAGGCACTATTTATTTCAACAGTGTGATTTGCAGGCGACAGGGCGGCTTACAGTGTTTGAATACCAACCACCAAATCTCATTGCCCTTGCAACCTCCCCCCATTCCGTTAAATGGCCTTTTGCATTCTTGCAGTGAGCTCACTCGGTTGCACTAATCTGCAGAGAAAGACCCCAACAACACACTCTGTAAAGATCTCCTTCAGCTTTGTATTTAGCCATTTCACACTGATTCAAGAGGCAGTATGGATGTGGCTTGGCAGGCACAGATTTTTTTTTTTAAACTGCTTTTAAAATAAAGCCTGTTCCTGGTGGTGCTGTCACAAAAGCAGCACTGTACAGTATGTTCATACAGCTGACTGAGTCTGATGAGCGTGAGTGTGGGTATCACATTATCACAAAGGTTATCGTGCAAGCGTTTAATTCTCTGTGTTGGACTGTAACCCCCCCCCCGCACTAAAGGGTGTATTCATAAAGCACTAGCTTACCAATAAATACATAGGACTTGAATGGAAAACTAATGATGTATTAAGTGTTTCTAATTGCTGCGTACATTGCCACATAAATAATAGTTACTTAGTAAATACATGTGTACTTTATTATGCATAGTTACAATGTACTTCATTCAAACTGTATTACTTATATAACACACAGTACACAATGTAAACTGTTACATATATATATATATATATATATATATATATATATATATATATATATATATATATATATATATATATATCTAGAGTACATATTAAGGATTCATTCTCAGTAGATTGAGTGAAACAGGTTTTATTACACATGACAGTTAAAATCTGATTGCTCAAGTTTCTGAAGATTGCACAGATAAGCATTTATTGACCAATCCTTCTTGTATAATACAACATGAGTTTTCATTCGAGTGATGATGTATGATAGACGGTGAAGGAGTGGTCCTGCTTCAGTCTACAATGCCGGGACGCTGCCGCCTTCTAACTGAAAACTTGAACCCTGCGAGCAGCTCTTCGTCCAGCAGTGAAGCTTTCTCCTTCGTCTTGCCCAGTGTAACGAGCTAATGGAAAACAACAACAATCAGCAATGTATTGGTGTAAAAATGCAACAGCTGCCCAATACTTTATTCACTCAATAGTTTTATATAAAACAAACTAACCTAGTTATAAAGTGCCAAACAAGAAAATACATCAGTGATAAAGTTTTGTTTCCCCTAAAAGTGTATTCATTTGTTGAGTGCCTGTGAAGTACATGTATTGGCATGTGACTGTCAGATTGTTGCTAAGAAATAATACATGTAGTATATAACGATAAATGTTTGCACCCATCACCTTATATGGCTCACTCCATTTCCCTGGTCCGAATGCGTTTATTGCTCTGACTCTGAACAGATATTCTGACTTGGGATACAGGCAGGTGACTTTGAAGAAATTCTCTCTGACTCCGGAAAAGACTCCCGCCTGGTCCTGAGGAAACGCCAGGTTGTGACCGGCTGAAACAATCTGCTGAATCTGTACCTCAGAAAAATCAAGCAAGGTTTCCTCTTCACCATTGCGATAGCCCCACCAAATCTACAGAGTCACACAAACAGAGACACTTCTCATAATTAGGGTTATCCCAAAAGGGTTGGGACTATAACATTTACCCAAAGAGTCCATTTGAAATACGGCACCACCGCTGTCCTTATATTCGGTACTTTTTTAAGAAAAGCAATGCTAAAATTAAATAAGTAATACTTGAGTTAGTGTATGGTGCTTTATAATCAGAGTGACAATCTTCATTGCCTGGCCAATTAGCAATAATTATTATTATTATTAATAAGTCATTTAGCAAACACTTTTATCCAAAGCTACTTACAGAGACTAGAGGGTGAACTATGCGTCAGCATCTGCTGCAGGGTCAGTTACTAGGACCTCGGTTTTACGTCTCTTCCGAAGGACGGAGCACAAGGAGGTTCAGTGACTTGCTCAGGGTCCCACACATTTAGTCATTGGCTGAGCATGGATTAAAACCGGGGACCTCCTGGTATCAAGCCTGTTTCTTTAACCACTGGACCACCATACCAAGAGAAAATGCATACAGGGACACAAGAAGTTAAAGAGGAAAACAGGCATAGGTGCAGAAATATGGGCCATGCTCTTTACCTGGCACAGAAAGACGGGCCAATGGAAAAGTATACTATATTGTTGCTCTTTGCTCTGTTGCCCTAAGCCTAACCCTACACCTAAGATTAAGTCTAAGCCTAAACCTAAACCTAAACTTAATTAAGGTTAAGGCTTATTTAAATGTTAAACTCAGTATTCAAATTCTGAAAAGCTTTGCCCATATTTCTGCAACTATGCCAGAAAAGGAACAATTGGTCTGCACCTGTGCAGAGTTGTCATCCACGGCATGTTTGTAAATAAATGGTTTTCCTGGTTCCTCTCTGCCTGAGAAGACAGAGTCGCTGAGGTCTGCAATAGATCCTGAAAGGCAGTTTGAGTCCCACTCCTCACTCGTACTCCTGTGTTTTTTGGAATTGATGCCAAACTCCTTTTTCTTAATGACCGGCATGAATGTCCTGTAATCTGCCGGGATGCTTTTTGGACGATTCTGTATTGGGGCAATCTTCTTCCTGTTTGTGAACTCAAAGCTTTGACTCTTCGGGTAGTTGGCTTTGCTCGTGTTCAAACTCCCCTTGTAATTTGCATCATCGTTACGACCCAGCAATGAATGCCAACTTCCACTTTTGCTAAAAACTGCAGGCTTTACAGGAGAAAGAACAGTCTGCTGTGATCCAGGGCAATAATATGTAGGAGATGGTACAGGTTTAGCATATTTAGTAGAGTTAACAGATGTAACAGATGGTGTGTGTGGAAGTTCTACCTGGATACTGGATGAGCTGTTGCAATCTGGTATCCAATTATCATTAGGAGCAATACTGTCATCCTGTGAAACATTATGGGTATATCCTTGAAGCTTCAGAATCTCCTCCTTAATAGGATTTACATCAATGGAAAAATCGACCAAAGAGCTCTTGTATATTTCCTTTGATGGCCGGTTAACGGTGTCTATAGCCTGTTTGAAATGTTCTCCTATCAGTCGAGATGTTTGCAAAAAGGCCACTGTGTTGGATTCCTTTAAGGCCTCCGAAATATACTCCGCGGTTCCCTCCATCGCAAACATGGCCTTCGATGCCGACTTTAAGAAGCTGTCTATCTCAAGCTGGCCTTTTACTTTTTCATTGTTGACACCGCCTCGTATCTTGTTTTCTTGAATCTGAAGGGCCTCGTGTAAAGAGAGAAACTGGTGGAACACTTTCTGGTTGATTCCAGATTCCATTTTGTCCAAACTGGCTCTGAATCGGCTCAGTGACAAGGTGGCGTTCTCGTATTCTTCTTTGACTGAAAGAATAAATAAACAACATGTATAAATACATATTCAAGCACTCAGACAAAGCCAGACCGAGAACAAAGGCACTAGTTTCCTTTTACTGCACTGCACCTCGTGATTCTCAAAAGCTTGTCAAGTCAACACACCCCATCTCATCTCTGTAAAAAACCCTAGTCTTAATACCGAGTTCCTAGAAAGATGCCTATAGTTCCTACCTTTTTTAAAGCTTGATATGAGTCTCAGCAGTTCTTTGGACTCATCCTGAAATGCAACATCAAGCGTAATGACTGGCTGTCCTTTATGGGTGGTTTTCAGGCACTCCTCACAGATCACTATCTTCAGTTGGGTACAGTAGTGAATCAGATCGAAATGGGGATGAAAAAAACACTTGATCTGCTGCGGGCCAGTGTCCCAGTCCAGGTTTACAATGCTGTGCTGCAGAAACGCTTTGTTGCTGTGTAACTTCTTGAGGCACTTGGCGCAGAAAATAAGCTTGCAGGTGACACACTTTTTCACCTCCCTGCGGGCAGCTTTTTGCTCGCACAGCTGGCAAAACACAGTGTCTTCCACAAGTTCTGTTTTTCTCTTCTTGCTGCTATTGGTAGCCAGTTCGGCTCCCTGCCTGTTTCTCGTCATGATGTTTTTGAGTAAGTGGTTCTCTGGGAAAGGTATTTTTTCATTAGCGGCAGATTCAAACTGTAACTGGCACGCCGGGCACTTTAAGGTGATGCTCGTCTTGTTTTTTGTTTCCACTCTGATCTTCTTCAAACAGGCATCACAGATGCTGTGATTGCAGGGCAGAAGAATAGGGTTTATGTAAAGCCTTGCACATGCAGGACAGGTGAGCTCCTGATACAAAGCCCACTTGGCTCTGTCCTTATGTGAGTTAGCATTCTGCTTGATTGACGCTTCTTCCTTTTGCGTTCTGAGAAAAAAAAAAAAAACACAAAAATGACTTGATTTCTACGGGCTATTCTACAAATTGTTTTGTATTTTGAGTTTATTTTTGAAAAACACATTAGATGAAACCATAAAAAAAGCTTATTTCTCCAGTTAATTTCTATGATAAATGTTTTGACTAGAAGTGTTTTCTAATCAAAATGCTTGTCATTAAACTTTGTTCTTTTAGTATTTCTTAAATCAGCACTATGATGTGTTTAACAGTTATTGATCATTTCTATGACAAACACTAGATATTAAAATCTTTTTAGCAGGTTTGGATGTGAGAATAATTAGAAAACTCAAGTTTTGGTCTTAAATCAAAATTATATTTTGTTATGTTTAATGTAGCAATACATAACAAAGCAGGAAAAATACTCAAGCAAGCACATTAAACATAAAAATCAAATGTTCTGATTTGAAACACACATACTGTATACAAACAAAATGTCTTTTTTTTGTCAATAAAAATTCAATAAAATCCAATGTTTTACTTATTTATTTATTTTATTACAATATATCCCGAAAATTACCAACAACACACGTATGAACTGACAACCGAACATTACACTGTCAACCGGAAGTATGCGATCACTCAACAATGCGTGCAACGCAACTAGAAAGACACTTCTACGAAGGGTGCGCTGGTCATGGAGAAGGCATAATTAATGTACCAGCAAACGTATCCAAAAAAGGTGAGGCAGATTTCAAAGCAAGTTTTACTTTGTCCAGTTTAACACCTGGGCTTCAAGACTGTTTCTTATGTATAGCGCTACCCCTCCTCCTGGTCTGTCCTGCCTGTCTTTCCTATACAGTGTATACCCACAAATATTATATTCGTCACAGTTTTCTGTAACACCTTGTTACCTGTTAGTGCCCCCCCCCCCCCCCCCCCCCCCCCCAGCACAAAGGCTGCACTAATGCATTAAAAAGAAACACTAGTGTAATCCAGTTTCCTGGACGTTTTGAATCTGTGTTTTTGCTATAATTACGATTTCAATGCGAATTTAAATGTTGCCTTTTTTCCATTTATAGTACTGTTGTAAAGACTTTTAGAACCATAACAATGTGAGTACTGTATTATTGTACTGTAAGCCTGCAGTCGCCAGACTGAGAGTGTAGATAGCAGGTGTACAGGTATTAAAACAAACGTGTTTAAGATTTTAAGGTTCTACTGTAACAAATAATGTGCACCAATAATCAATAAGGAATTAAGAGGGTCATACCTCGGATTGTCATGAACTGCAACGCCCTTGTATAGATTTGTCAGATATTTTTTACTTGACTGACGGTTGAGTTGTTCAATAAAACTTCTCTGTTTACCTATCTTCATGGCGGGATCTTTCAGTTTGTGATCCATTATTATTATCGGAGCCCCAAGAAAGGCTTCTGCAAACTATTATTTTCACATTACTGCAAGCGTGTAATTGAACTATGCCAAGTAGCTGGGGATTAGTTTAAGCAGCCAGCCCTGCTCATACCCAGAGCAATATCCGGGGCGCTACCGTCACACCCAAGGAAAAATAATTGTACTCTGACGCACCCTGTGACAAAATAATTTGGCCACGCGTGTTATGGATTGTTATACGTGATGTATAATGTTTTATTAACTGTGTACAGATTTCAATAGTGTCCAAACGGCATGTTGAATGTCTCAGTAGAGTAGTCTAATGTTGTATCAATAGAATACACAAATTACACGATATATAATATAGTAGATAGCTTTATTTTCATTTTGATTTTTCAATGCTCAATATGTAATTATTACAGCAAGACAGTGAAACTGAATTCCGTGGTAAGATTGTATTAGATAGTAAACACTACTGGTAATGTAATAATACCGTATTTACAAAGTAGGTGTTTCCTGCAGTTATGTGCGTTTATTAATTTAAATCAATATGCATATGCATTGTAAAATACATCTTTGGAACATAGGACTAATACTATTATTTAAACAATCCTTAGAATAATCTCCTTTGTTATTACTATGTAATACCTGTAATTAGTTCATATAACACTTGGCTAAATTGTACAATGTGGTTCAGGGAACAATAAGCAGGTCAATCGGATTTGTAGATGAACATAGATCACAGTACTACCAAAGTTTTGGAATCTGCACTGACACTTATATTTTACCAGTACTTCACCTGCTTTTTGAAATATCAGATTCTTTATTCCATCACAAACTGCCAAAGGTGTGTATCAGTTTGAATTATTCAGATAAGGATGTAGCCTAAAGAAATTGCACACATACACAGCTTTGCATTTATATTGTTCCTTTTGTTTACATTATTCAGAAAAAAAATAATTAAAAAACTGTTTACTAGAACTTTGTTTAAAACCCACAATATTTGAGGTGTAACCCTGCTAACACTGTCACATTTAAAAACTAAGAGGCCTAAATAAGTCAAACTTCTAGTCATTGAACAGACACTACTGTATATGCACACGAAACTGTTAAGTAAAGAACATTCTGATGACAGCACACACTAAGGACTAGCATGTTTCTGTGACAGCACACACTAAGGACTAGTATGTTTCAGAGCCAAAAATACAGATTTAAATTTGTTCCTAAAGCCTATCATTTATGTATGCCACATCCTGAATTCCAGCACACTGTACCCCCTAATTATATCTTTCCACAGTAGTCACGCCATGTATTTCTGTGTATTAGAATACATTGTTTACAAAGGTGACATCTAACATAAATCATTTTACTTTAACCCTTTACACTTCCACAACATTTGGAGGCACTTTACTGCAAATACACATCTTTAGATTTGGCTTGTGACCGTATTAGACTCGCTCTATTGGTGGAAAATGCAATACAGGGATCACATTATTTTACTTTCATTTATATTTACAGAAGCACGTTATTCAGTTGGTGTTTCTGAAGACTTCACTGTTGTGTGTGTCTATCCAGTTCAAACTGTTTAGATTAGAATGTGCACTTAAAGTAGTGTGCAAAAAATCCACAGATTTCTATTAGCATCCTTTTTTTCCTTTTTCTGTAGTACTGGTTCTAACTCGTGGCACAAGATATTTTTCATGGTGAAGTTAACAGAAAAAGTTGTGTGTTCCAGGTCTATTTCATATTCATTGCACATTACAAGTTCAATGTCTTACAACAGATAAGAGCAAAACATTAGTTTGGCTAGAACATACAGCATTGAAGAAACACACACACACACACACACACACACACACACACACACACACACACACACACACACACACACACACACTAGTGCATCAAACATTCTCAGAAGTTTACAGAGTATGGATCCTTTAAAATTGGAAGATTTCAGTACTTCACTGCTAAATGCTCATATTTAAAATGAGGCCTGGTGGAGATTAAATAAAGAATTCGTCTTCCAATACATTCAGGTGTTTTGCTTGGATCTGATGAAGTGCTATTTCCTGGTTTGTTCCTATACAAGCAGATGGAGAAGCCTTGTGAGTTCTTGGAGAAACTGCAGAGCTGTTCAAGGATGTACTAGACAGTGATCCGGTGCTGGTTAACACTGTTGTGTTACCTGTGCGTGTCCTCGGATCAGGCAGATTTTTAAACAAGTCCTTCGAAAACCCATTAAGGGGGCATGTACTGTGGCCGGCAATTGTTTCCGGGCTTACCACTGCAAACCCTGTGTCAACATTGGTTTCCGGTTCTTCTGGAGCCTTTAGCTTTGAATCGTGCAGCTTGTACCCGGACAACGGTGTGCTTTTGCGTTCACCGGAGAGCTCACACTGCGATAGCATGGCGGGGCTGCTTCGCTGGGAGGAGTAACAGGAGCTGCTCCTCGGCGTGCTGCAGCAGCTATCGGAACAAAAGCCATCGTTTTTACTGGATGTCCCAGAGCCGCCACCCTTGTGCTTTCCAGGACTCTGGACCTCCCCACTGGCCTCTCGTTCTGTATGGAGTGGGGTCCATTTCTCCTGGTAAGCAGGCGGATTGCAGGGCATTAGGCTTCTTGGCGCATTCATGGAGACAGGCTTGCTGCACACTTGAAAGGCTGAGCTTGTTTTGTGATGAGATTGCGAGTTTCCCTTTACCTGGAAAAACAGAATTATACATCACAAATATTTTATTTACACTACTTGTCTCCAGTGCCCCTTTCAAAACAGAACTACTGTACAGCACCTTCAAGACACTTCAATATTTTATTTATCAGAACCATTTGAATAGAGAACTGCAAATAATAAATGAATGTAAGTTGTCATTCTTCACTAGGTTCATGTTTGGCACATCATTTCAGTATAAAAACCTATATTTTTGGTTATGCCAGTGTGTATTTCATATGGATAATTCTTCAACCTCTAAATGATACATTAATCAAACAGACATTGTGCAAGGGATCTTATTAAAAACTAGTTAATCACTAATATTTAAACAATGCCCTCCCACAAGCATTGGAAGGGTTGCGTTGACATTAATATATATATATATATATATATAATATATATATATCACTAAAAAAAAACTAGTTACTATATAATTCCCTATATTTATATTATATATATATAAATTGAAAAACTTTTTCTAAGTGCCCACAGGAAACCGTTTGTTTAAAGAAAAAGCGTATTGTTAAAAAAAAAAAAAAATGCCAATGTTCTTTTTGTAAATTACATGTATATATATTTTTTAAACTAGGTACCTGAAAAATAATTTTGTTTCCATCGTAATCTTCAGTTTGCCATCTCGTACTACTGATTGGAGCACAGGGGTTTGGTAGAAGAGGTACTAGCTGGCCGATCTCTTGTATCCTAAACTGCAGGACAGCGGACTCCTTCAGATCAACAGAAACCCCAGGTGAGAGCTGTTTCAAGGACAGCTGAATGCTCAATGACTTGTCCGTATACAAAGTGAAATAGCAGAAGCCGCTCTTCTGAGCACTCGCCTCCTTCTGTAGGATTGTCTCATACATTTGCACCGTGTCTTCGTAATTGTCGTAACTGCAGTACAGGGTAACACGGACTATCTCGTTTCCGTAGTGGACCTGGCGTACTGCCCAGACAGGCATGTGGGTATCCAGACTGTAAAAATCCTGACTGGACAGCAGATATGGCAGGATTTTCCCGCTGGCGCTTTCGCTGTGGTGGTACTGCCATGGCGGGCGCTTGAAGTAGTCCTGGAGCTGAAGTATCCGCTCCTCTCCGAAGTCCTCGTGAAGGAAGAGGATGACGGAGAGGGAGGGGTACAGCGAGGTCTTCCTGCGATACTTCTCACTGTGTTTCACTGGTGTCGCACGCTCCGACACGTGGAACAGGTGCAGGTCTGGGCTCACCCACTTCAGCAGACGGTCAAGGCTCTGCTGCAAAAGGAAGGACTCTCCAGGGTTGGCGAGAAGGTGCATTGTCATCAAAAACAGATCCTGGCTCTCCACAACTATGATGTCACCTTTTAAAAGATAGTGTAAAAGACATATAAGGAAGGTTTTAAGAGTGTAAAATAAAAATAAAAACTAAAAGAAACTACAGATTTGTTACTCTGTGATTTTTATATTAAGGTGGCCAACAAAATGTCACCTTACTACCTTGGCCTCTGTACAATAAATAATGTTGTAAAAGGACAATCTTGTGTCCAAGGGTTTCTTATCTACAATAAACACCACTTCTGCTGGATTCTGTATCACAGAACGACTCTGAAATGCATTTAAAGCATGCTGTAAATTAACTCATTTTCAGTTGATAATTAAGCAACAGGTGTTAATTGTTTAATTTTCCACTCATACAGAAAGGGGCTAGTTTTTCATCTTGCCTGCCAGTGGTAAAACAAGCTGTTGTAGATGTTCTTAATTGCTGTTCATCCTTGGTATATAAACAGCCATCATATTTGCGATTTTTCTGCTTGCAATTGCCTTGTTTGTGTCTGTACACTACAGCTATTATTTTTAGTGTAGCTTTTTAATTGTTTTACAATTGTACCAAAATAAAAACGATTGTCATTTTAAGTCAGTTATTTTCAGCAGTGGATAGCAAGACACACACACAAAGAAAAACTACTTACTGCCTGTGGAGGACATTTTACTGCAGTCTGATCTAGGGGGAAAAAAAACAAATATAGAAAGCAGATGTACAATAAAGAATTATGCGCAAGTCTGGAGTACTAAAAATAAAATCATTTTTACTTTAAACTTTTATAAGAAGCAAAACATCTTGCATGCATTGCACACAACAAATAATACACTGAAAGCACATTTCAAAACAGTTTACCTGTTGCTGACCTTTCATCTGATATTCTGATTGGACTGGATGGTCAGTTTATCACCTTTAATTAATTAGTAAATAGTTAATTCCAGGGGCTGGGGGTGTAATACTGGATTCATTAGTTATTATTATTATTATTATTATTATTATTATTATTATTTTATATTATTATTATTGTATTCGTTCCGAAAAATAAATTAATTAAAATTAATTGCAAACATTTATTTTCGCCCAAATTTAATTAATTTTATTTAATTTTATTTAATTAATGCATCATCAGCATTTAAACTTCACTGGTCTTTCTGGGCACAACTGAGCTAAAGCCAACCCCCCCCCCCCCCCCCCCAAACAAAAACAAACGAAAAAGTTATTCTTGAGTTTTGGCCTCTTCTGTACTCTATAATAAATATATGTATGTTTTCCAAGGCATTTTCTACTAAAGTTTAATTGAGTCGTGCATTTCTTGCGACATAGACACTATACTCCATCGAAGACGCAGTGTACCTCTGTTTATTATTAACAATTCGTTGAGTAACGTATTGTGAACATTGCCAGGTTGCTCAGTGTGTCTTAATGTTAAGGCTTAATCTTTTTAGTTTGGTACCGTTTCTGTGATACCCCTTTAGCACTACACCTTATAAACACAAGCCTGCTCGATTTTCCGCTGGAGCCCTGAAACGTGACGTCATTTGCTCAGCTGCACTGTACTCCCGATTTCCGCAGCTGCTGCACTGGCGTGCATACGCGTACTTCCGGCGGACGAGACGGTGACGTCATTTTACACAGGTCCGTCACAGTGGAAGTTAAATTAGGAAGACGAAGAAAGATTTAATGGGATTCACAAATTTTTTTTATATATATATATATATATATATATATATATATATATATATATATATATATATATATATATATATATAAAACAAAAAACAAACAGATTTACAGCGAAGGAGTAATACGTTGTGGCATCAGTCTAGATAAAGACATCATTTTAACAGTGCAAGGCTTGTTCATATACAATTATAGCGCTGAAAAAAATTAATAATAATGCGACATTTTTTTTTTTAAATTAACAACTTAAAAAGCGAAGTCTCGAAGTCTCGCCAAAACGCAATTGGTTTCAGACAAAAACCTTATTCTTTTCAGCATGCCTGCAAAAAGGTGTTGATTTGAATTCGTCTGGTTACCCTGGTAACTCTTGTTTACAAGTTACAATTCAATCGGTTTTATTACCCAAATTAAATCTATCTGTATAGTATTTATTTTTTATTTTTTTTTAAACCTATTCAGTCAAAACAACAGTTTAAAAAAAAAAAAAAAACTGCATCCAGATGCTTGTGCTTTTTAATTTGAAGAAAATCGATTGTTTCGTTTAGTTGAAACTCCCATAGCCTCAAGCATGAGGTTTCTGCCGGGACACCCGATCTGTTAATCCCAATACATTTTAATGCGCACTGGTTGGGGAAATCCGATCACTTTGTTATCTTTACTGAGCCAGCCCGTTCTTTGTATCTGAAACGCATACATATATGTTTACACCTACAACATTCAGCAAGAGCTGTTTTTTTTTTTTTTTTTTTGGTCCTGAAAGACATGGTATGCCTCTCCAGCAAGTAATTCTGCTCATCATGCGGGATTTCAAAACCATTGCAAATAAGTCGTGGAAATAGACAGGAGAAAATATAAACTACTCCATTAACGTGATAACGTTTTGTCTGTTGTTCGCTATATACAAATTCGCTACAATTACATCCAGGGTTTGTGGCGATTTTAAACGCTACAACTTGTTTACTGTTTGAGTCAGGGGTCAGGGGCTTGCGTAGCTTGGCACCGGTAGACCAGCAACAACTAAGAGATCTGCCTAGATACAGACAAACAAACCACACACCCCAAGACATCACACAAACACAATGCACCTACTCTGCAGTCTCCGCTCCAGAATCCACGCAGTCATCTTCTGCTCCGGGTTTCACTCGAATTGCTCTCCGTAACATTTCTAAAACAATAAAAGGCCCCAGTGTGTTTCACCAACAAAACTTGCACGAAGACATTGTTTACAGGGCTCACTCCCAAGCAAACACAAGCCTGCTCGATTTTCCGCTGGAGCCCTGAAACGTGACGTCATTTGCTCAGCTGCACTGTACTCCCGATTTCCGCAGCTGCTGCACTGGCGTGCATACGCGTACTTCCGGCGGACGAGACGGTGACGTCATTTTACACAGGTCCGTCACAGTGGAAGTTAAATTAGGAAGACGAAGAAAGATTTAATGGGATTCACAAATTTTTTTTTTTTTTTTTTTTTTTAAGTAATAGTCCACCATCTATGGCAATATTGTCTGGTTCTAGACAAGCAACCTTTCTGTGTGTAATTTTATATTTATATATAAAGGTATTTTGAGAAGGGCATACTTGCAATGAAGGACAGTGTAGATTATTATTATTATTATTATTATTATTATTATTATTATTATTAAAACAAACAAAAAAAACTAATCAAAATTAATTCGGGGGATTGTTTTTTTTCCTTCAGATTATCACCTATATATAAAACATACTTCCACGTGGACTGAGTTAAGTATGAAAACATCTGCAGACCAAAAACATTTCATATTTACAAATACAGCAGGCACGTAAATCTTATTCTAAACACGTGTTACATACAGATATGACATTCAGCATTTTGAGAGTTAAACAACTCCCCTGAGCTAAAAGAATGGCAAAGTTAACAAGGCACAGACTTGGATCCTTAAAATGGAACAAAGGCAAAGTTTGTGTTCGGTGTGCTGTTTCTCTTCTGTGAAAATGATTTCTTGTTGTCAAACTGTATTAACATCTCATATCTGGCTATGCGTTTTTCTTCATTAAGTCTTAGTAGCTGTAGACCGTGCATTGTCAATACTATTAGTATAAGATAGTATCATAAAGTATGTGTCCAATCAACTGATGTGTATTTCAAACGTGCCTCATCATTTTCATAGACATTGGTCATCCACTTCCCTTCTGGTCCACAGATCTTGGTATCCTTACAATATTTGAGTACTACAAAAAGTATCCCTTTACCTTTCTTTTGAAAGCATTGCTCACGTCCAGAATATCAGGTTTTATCATTTCATTTAATTCCATATAATAACATGATCTATGCCTGTACGATGTAAAATGTTGGGTGACAATACCAACAGTGAATACAAAACAAAGAAAAAGAAAAAGCACACAGACTGTACGAAAATCTATAGATCCAGTCTGCTAGTGTTGAAAATTAAATAAATACATTTAAAAAAACACAAAAAGAACAACTCGGTAATCAACAGAAAGGCATTTACACACCCATTGTTCCAACATTAAAAGAAAAAAACATTTGCCTTCAAGGATATTGGCAGCACCTGTTTCCACTCATTCCGCCGCCCCCCCCTCTCTTTTTGGTATATCTCGTTATAATGTGGTATGATCATGGATCCCATTTGCCCTATAACTCCATCACACAAATTCTGTTACAGATGGCTCCCGTCGTTCGTGTTGTAAAGGGTTAGCACTTTAATAAACAAGAAGAAATATTTCATACTACACTGACACCCCCCCCCCCCCAATCCCAATCCCATAATCTTAATTTGAAAAATAGTTATGGGGAACATGCGACGAGTATACAGTTTAGTATGACTACATTATTTACAAACTTACCTTCCATAGTAGAACATGAATGGTGTGAATTATGGTCAACGGATTTTCATGCTCATCTAAATGGATGTTGTAATCTGTAGTTCCCACAACAGTACACGTGTTACTGAATAACCTGTCAGAAGCAGCACGCAAGGACAAAACATATGAAAGTGATTTTCCATTTGAAGACAGCACTTCCTAAACTGTTTGGATTTTAAGTTATTAATAATATATATATATATATATATATATATATATAATATATATCTATATATATATATATATATATAGATATATAGTAGTTGTAGTCAAAAGTTTACATACAGCAATAGAAGTTTGGAGAAATTTCTAGAAATTATAAAACAAATTATAGGAATTTTTTTGGAGCTAGTTTTGCTTCTGTGGATGAGGAAAACAATTCCTTATTTCTGCAATGTTTTTGTAAAACTCCCAAAATGCTAACTGAAAAGTATTCATACCCTAACGAGGAAAGTGAAATTAATGGCTAGTTGAGACACCTTTAGCAATAATAACCTCTTTTAAACTATTAGGATATTTGTCAATGAGCTTTTGGCATGATTCTTTCGTGATTTGTGGCCATTCAACGCAAAATTGTTCTAGTTCATTCAAATTCTTTGACTAGCCATTCCAGAACCTTGATTTTATTCTTCTTGAACCATTCAGAAGTAGATTTTGATGTGTGCTTTGGATCGGAAAAAAAATAAAATAATAATTGCTGGAATAAATAATTGTAGAACATCTATTTCTTGTAACTTTCTTCCTCATCCACAAAAGCAAAACTTGCTACAAAATTCTTTGAGAAATTTCTAGAAATTATAAATTTCCATTGGGGTATGTATACATTATTTTTCATTCTGTTCGGTTTACCATCAAAAAATGTCTGATACTTGATAGGATGAAGGGTGTAACCACATGTAAAGGGGTTCCCAACAAAGCCAAAATGGACAATATTTCAGCTATTCCTGTGAACATTCTTGTAACACATTAAACTCATTATTTAACCAAGCAAGATTTACATGAGGAAAATATTTTATTTAACTGAAACAAAACTTTTGTTCCTTTTCTAACATTTAAAATGAACCCATTCCATTAAATTGATTTAAAAGGTAATGGTACTCTTTCAGACTATGAAAAACATTCTTGCTTTTAGCATAAATGCCAGATAAAATTTTACCTAACAGTATTTAAAAAACAAAAACAGTAACTTGTCAGAAAACTGAGAGAAAAACATGAACACTATAAAAATTAAATATTCAAATTTTCTATCAAACAGTGAATGGATAAAGCATAGATGTCTCAGTCTAGGTTATCAAAATCCTACAACAACTTAATGTCACGCAAAAATATGAAGTATCCATATTTGTTTCATTAAAAAAAAAAAAAAAAAAAAAATCTTCAGAAGCCAGATGTGTTATTACTTCTCCTGTACCTGCACACATGAAAGTTTATCATTAGAAGAGGTAATATGTGAAATTTGCATTCTAGTACTGAACTGCATGCACAAATGCAGTCCAATGAATACATTCCACATCACTTCAGCCACTTCACCGTTTAATCGCCAAGCACTCTGTTAGTAAAGGTTATAATAAACCCTGCAAAATTAGAAAGCAGAAAACACAAACAAACACACACACACACACACACAAAAACATGATTTGGGGTTGAGTTCTGTGTTCTCTTGTGATAAAAACACTTTCAACTCTCTGCTTGATCACATTAAAATGCTATATTTTTGTTGGTGCTCTTATTAAACAGGGTCAATCATTTACATTGAATCTTATATTTTTTACATTTCCTTTGTCTACATTTAATACGATGGAAACAAGGCTCTGTACAATCCACTTCGGCAGCGAGTACAACAACAGATTTATTTTACAATTTATATACATTAAAACATTGAGTTAATTTGTTTCCTTTATCAATATACCAGAATAACCCAATCCATTATGAACTGCATTTGGAAGAACCTAATATGAAAAGGAACAAATATTGAAATCAGGCTGCTGCTTCATTTTGCGCAGGGCCAACCAAGAATGTAGTTATACACTAGAGTGAGAATAACTCCCATTGGTAAAATATAGCATGCTGCAAAACAATCCCCTTTCTCTCTGCAAATCAGCAACAAAAGTATTCAGCTTAGACTTGCTTCTAATTCAAACCTGTAGTCAGCCAAGTGCTACAACACTAAGAAAACACATTTACATCAGCATTAAAAACTGGGGAGTGAAATTCCAACAATTACTTTATTTGTAATAGTAATCCACGTTTGCTATTTTTTAAAATTTATATTTTACTTTTTTACAGTATTGAAAACAATATGCAGTGCATTCACATTCTTCCCAAGGAATTGTTTAATGGCGATCTCTATAAGGGTAAAATGGTGAAAAGCCTGAAGCTGGATCATTGCATGTTGAAAATTCTCACAGGGAATAAAAGGCCCGATTTAAATAAATCTAGAACACTTACTGCATTTTTTAATTAATTTATTTTTTTTTTTTTAATGGTGGAGAAGAGGTCTTCCCAGTATTTTTATTTACTTAAAAGGAACTTCCCAGTTCATGCGAATAATATAGTCCAAAAATCCTTCCTGTATTTCACCGAATGCATTTTATGCTACATAAGTATATACTTTGCGATCCTCAGGTGTTCGTGCCAAATATTCTCTCTCAATAAGTCCTTCAATTCGTTTTTTAATAACAACTGGACTTGGTAAGAAACGAGCCTTCAGCTGTTGAGTCACCTGTAAAAAGAAAGAAAAAAAAGGAAAATATTACCTTTCAAAGTTAAAAATACATTTCATTCAACACTGCTGGTGTAGAAACTGCCATAAAAATCAATAAAAAAAATGTTGTATATTCAGCCCTGTTTATAACCCAATCATTAATCTACATTTCCTATAGTTCAATTGTTTACGTAACAAAAACACTTCAAGTCTAAAATATCCATTCCATTAAATTAAACTTACCTCTGCTACAAGCACATTATGCTGCATCTTCTTTCTAGATTTCATGACGCGTACAATGGCAGCTTCAATTTCATGTTTCCGGTCGTCATCTACTTTTTGCCGCGTTTCTTTTCTCTCTGGATCCGACTCTCCTTGTTTGGCAGCAACTGTATGAAATTCACATTAACACCATAATGAAAAGACTACCGCATGAACTGACAACAATTAAGACATTAATTAAAACACAGATTAAAACCCTGCACCTAATTTAAAATTAAATGTATTCAAAACCAGTACTGTTCAAATGTGAAGTTAAGAGCTGTATGTAAATACAAATATATATTTTCTTATTCAAATGAAATCTGTAAAAGGTGCAAGAATCTTTGAAAGATAGTAAATGCACTCTGCTTCAAACTTAGACAAAACATGAAAAATATGCATTCAGAAGTTTAAAAGAATTAGGGAACCTAATCTTGTATTACAAACCTGTTTGAATCTTCACTCTGTGCAATTTGGAAGTGAACTGGTCGTTTACTGTAAATACATGCCCATTCTCAATTTCTTTAGATTTTGGTTCTTTAGTAAGAACCCGCTGTGTTGGTTTGCCACATGCCAGCGACTGAAGAGCTCTAACAAGCTCTCGTTCTGGAATATCCGTCTCCTGTTGAATTTCCTAAATAAAAGAAATACATTACAAATTACATGTCAACACTGGCTTTGATGCCAACTCTCAATTTTCTTGAGAGTTTCTTGAGATGCAATGCAGTATCATTCGGCACAAGAAACTTTGTAAAGAATTAAGTCATCAACAAGCAAACTAATAATATTAACTGTGATAACATATACAGCAAAACTCAACTTTGTAAACACTTACCTCAAATGTGTATTTATCTCTATTGTTGAAGAGCATTAATATTGTCATCTGAAACGTTGAAACTTGCAATATGTGCTTTCTGGTATTAGAGCCAGTTACTTGTGCTCCTCCTACTCCAACTTCAGAACCGTCTTCCTGTTTCACAGGAAATAGAAGTATTTTAGATATTTTGGGTAAACACACACACACAAAGTATTTATAGACATTGTCTTAATGTGCACGTGAACTACATGTGTCTGTTTTATTTCTAGTCAATGTTACTTTAGTATGGGTTTTTCAGAAATCAAAATACTCCCATCTAATTACCAACATGTTAACTGTATTATTATCATGCATGTCTTCACCTTTTTAATAGGACCATAAAAAGTGGCGTTTAAATCTGCAGAACCCATATGGTGTTGGAGTGTAAGCTGTCGACCACTGTGTTTGGCCAAGTAAAACCTAAAGGTAGAAAGAAATAAAATGGAAAAAATATGTAACATGTAACTAATAAGAACGGAATATTCAAAAACTTGAAGAAATACTCTACTTTTACACAATATAATATTTATCTTTTTATATATCATATTTTATATCACTCTATTGCTAATTACACTTGCAATCTTTATTTACCAGGCTGACACCGAAAAATGACTACTAGGGATGTGCAACTGTAAATTTAGCCCCTCCTCGTCAAGAGTTAGTAAATCGAAAACCTCTTCACAAAATATGCGTTAGAGGAAAAGTTTAATAATAGTTAGTAACGGTAAATAATAAATAATGATCCTTAGAAAATGTGGATGATCAAGTATTAATTTAACACGCAAGGATAAAGGCGAACAATTACAATCAATTAAATTTAAGGAAATAGGAGTCATTACCTTCTAAATACTTCAAATGCATGTCTGGGAGCCGGAGGGATGTTGCATTTTGGTGTGGCGGACTGTGTGGGCCAGTAACCTGTAGTTAGTACTCTTACTGTTAAATCAACTCCACCTAAAGAAACCTAAACAAAATTAATAAGAGAAACAGTTTAAAGTTTGTTCAGTAAATAGAATAGCAAATACATAAAGTGAAGCTAGTTCCTATGACACTTGGAAAACTGACGCAGTCATGTTGAATGCTTGTAACTATATCATCAAACACATACTGGAATACTTTTAGCTTTTTCTACAGCTTTAAAAATCTATTTGTTAAATATTAAAATACGACAGCATATATTGCACCGAGACATTTGTAAATGACTCAATTCCATTCAATCAGATTTAGCTTCTCTTACCCCTGTGGACTGCAAATGTTGTCTAAACTCATCCATTGTTGTATTTGAGATGCTCATGTCCCTGAACATTCCTTCCAGTTTGGATGTGAACTGACAGCCGCACTCGGTCTAAGGAAAACAAATTATTATTTTTTTGCATACCTATAAACATTAGATTTATGGTGAGAATGCCATTCTTTCTCCATCTCTTGAAAACAAACTTGTTGAATTATTGATGCCCACTGTATAATCTAGCAACTTAACAAACAGAACAGCATGTGACGCGTATTCAACAGTTTTGTAAAGTAAACTATTCATACCACATATCTGGTAATTTAAATCCTGGTTTCATTTTGTGGTAAAATCGCTAGAGAGGTCACAAAAAAACAGAAACCAAAGAAAAATGGTTACCTTCAATTTTGATATCATGTTTTTCTCTGAATCATCAGACACACTTTTGTTGGTGAGAAGTCTTCTGGCTAAGTGCTGTTTATAATACCGTTCAAACACGTCTTTTTCCTGCATGAACCTAAACAAAACCATTGCTTTGTCAAGGATTGTCTCCACCTCCTGTTCTGTCAGCTGTAAAGTAACAAAAATACAGAACACACAAAGTCAACATCTACAGTTTTGCAATTGGTAACCATCATTGCTATCTCGGGGTGGGGGGTGGGGGGGTGACTATCAATGACAATCATTACTTTTATGTGCCTGACACATTTCTTAGCCAGAAGAGTCATAAAAAGCAGATAGAAAAATGTTTTATTTCCATAATAAAATCAACACTTACACCCTTCACACCTTTTTTCAGCTTATCATCAATAAATAATGAGAGATACTCTGGTGACCTGGAGTTGAGATTCAGGAAGTACTCAAAGTCTCCAGCAATGGTCTGTTTGAAGAGCCGATCATTATTGAAGGATTCTTGCAGGAAACGATCAAACCGGCTCTTCAGGTCCAGAAGACCCTAAAATTGCACAAAGATTTGTATTTTTATTTTCACTTTATACACATACCAAACACTGTAGTAATTTATTGAAAATCAGGCACACTAATAAAGCATTGTTTATATAGAAAATGTATAAAATACATTAGATCCCCCTTCTACACAAGGACTATTTGTAACACCACCAAAGCACCTATTACAGTAAATGTTTACCTGAATATAATCCACAGGGTTCTTGCCTTCTCCTTCTTCAGACACCAGTGCTTTCCCCTGCTCCCGCAGGTATGAACTCATGCACTCACACATCGTCTTCAGGCCATTTGGCACTCTGCTAAATAGCTTGTACATACAGGCCAAATCTGGAAAAGTGTGCACAAAGAAATATTTTCAATATTACTGTGCACTAATTTAAACAGAACTCTACTGAAAGCATTTGGTAGTGACCAAGACAGCAGTCTTACAACCCTAACCTCTGGTGGCCTGATAGAAGGATGAGACCAACACTGGAAAATTTACATATTCAGAAATACTCACTGCTAATGTGAGTCTGGCATAACCCTGTCTCCACTAGCAATGCATACAACATTATAATGATATCAAGATGCTACCTTATTAATGACACTAGGAGTAGGGAGGAAAACCCTAACAAAATCAATTTAACATATTTTGAGAAGATTAGCTTTGCAGACAAACAACTGAAGGGAAATATGTATGTAATATTTATTTGTGTACTATTTTAATAAGATTTAAGCTACCTTCTGTCTTTCCGTTTTTCAGCATATGCACAAGACCAGAGTTCTCCATTTCCACAATGGTCTTCATGTGCTTGGAAATGAGTTCCCTCTCAACTACTTTTACAATGGGTTCTTCTGTTGATTTGTCCAAGCAGTGCATCACCCGTTCAATTTCTTCATTGATTCTAGCCTCTACTTTCTTAATGTACACACTTGCACTGTTTTCAGCTAAAAACTTCTGACTTTCCATCTGAAATTAAACAGACAGACATTAACAAAAAAGCCTAGTAAAAAAATTGCTCATGAATCAGGATACAAATTAAGTGCAAGATAAAAATGTTCTGTTTTGTTTTATAGAATACAAAACCTGGAAAAATTCTGCAGACATCTCTAAAAATGGAGCTTCAAAATCTTCTTCATAAACTGATCTCCCTTCAAGGCCTAGAATCATTAACATCTGGCAAGCATTTCGGATTGCTCCCCTGGAAAAAAATACATACATGTGTTGGACAAAATAAACAGTACACTTGAGATACATACTGGATCCATTTAAATGATTAAAACAATGGCAGAATTGCTCCCTTATTAACATCACCAATTACAAATAAGTAAATACAATAAGGATCCACCACTGGCATGTAAATAAGCCAAACAAGTATGTGCAGCAATTCTTCTGCAATATAATGTATTTATTTATTTTTACACCTGTGAGTAGTAAGTAGCACCATTGAATCAATGAAAATTAAAAGCAGAATGAGTGAAAATAGGAAAAACAAAACAAAAAAAATACCTCAATACTCTAGAGACACATGAAGAAAAATCAGGCTTAAAATAAAAATCCAAAAACAAAAAGTGGTAGTGAAACCAAAGCTGCTGAATAATGCTGGAGCCCAATTCAAACATCTCTTGCATTTTAGAGGCTGGGAAACAAATGTTATATATATATATTATATATATATATATATATATATAGATATATATATATAATATATATATATATATAATATAAAATAATTCCGTTCTTAGAGAGCTATGTAACCATTAACTTTACAACAGATCTCCACTTATGTTTTTAACATGATAAAAGGGGGGACCCTTCCACAAACCAGTTATAAAAAAGTTAAAAGAAGCCAACTGCTCCACCTTTCATTTGATGTTCAGAAGCGCTTCATCTTTTGCACTGGTAAATGGGAGACAACAGCTATAAAACCTGCCATACCTGTCTACAACCTCGCCTTTCCTCTCTCGTGCAATCATGTCCAAAAGCGTCTGTCTGAGGTGATCTCTGATGCACCCATAACGTACAACCTGGTCTCTGAAAATGATTAACCCAAGATTGTAGACGTTTTCTACATTATTCTGTTGTACATATACACGGTCCTATTGTAGAAAAAAAAAAAAGAATAGCATTTAAGCATTTACATTAAGGGAAACAATCATATTTAAATCCATACAACTTAAAAGGTTATTTCCTTTACATACAGCCAATCAAAGTGAATTACGTGCTATTTGAACCCCTGTAGAAAAATCCTTTGGTGAAATGGAATAAAGTTTGCCTTTACTCTGATTGGTCATTATCAGGTCCCTAACAGCTAGAAAGGAGTTTGTCATTGGAAACAATAACACTGCTTAATTTATGTTCCAAATAAAACCAAACTACAATTTACTTTATTGTGGGACGCTGAATTATGATGATTAATACAGTTTAATACAACTGAAATGTTTACAATTACCTACCATGTACATCAGGATGTCTCTGATCATCACCATAGCTGTCTGATGGTCATTCCAAGCTTGGTTTAATGTTTGCAAAAAATTATTATTTAACGAGTTTAATACATCCTCTCGTACCTAAATTTATATATATATAAAAAAACAATTATCAGTAAAGATTTAAAAAAAAATACAATAAAAGTAAAGGCTCATATCGCAATTAATGGATAAGATGTTTGTAAAATCTGTAGGAAACATGCAAGACATGCAAATGTCAGTAATTTTACATACATTTTTGATTTACAGACAAAACAATATTTTCCTACAGTTAGGTTTTGGAAGAAGTGACATTCGTTAGGGTCAGAAAGACCATTGTTTAAACCAAAACAACAATAATTTATTTCACAAAGTAACAAAGTGTCATTCTGAACTATTAAGTATCACACGTCTTTTCTGGACCCTTGAAAGAACAGACAGTCCTAATTATTTTATTTTCTTAGATACGCGGTGTCAATGTGACCTAGTGCAAGTGAGCATAATCAACCTCCAGAAGTTCAAAGGAATCGTAAGCTTTGCAGTTGTTTGAAATGATTTTTCATTTTATAAAAGATTTTTAGAATTCAATTCTAATTGAGGAAACCATATGGATTAATGAATTATGACAGCTAAGAATATTCAGTATGCATTTTCTTTCCAGTTTGTTCCTGCACAAATAAGTGTTAGGATGTATTTGCACATCGTCCTTGATAACTGTGACCAGTGAAAAGGTCAACAATGTAGCTTGTTCTTTTTTAATTCCTTTTTCTTTTTTTAGCTGTAGTGCAGCATTATACCATCATGCATTAAAAGACGATCTCCTACTTTGTTGATTAGATGTTCTGTGACGACTTCTCTGAGTCCTGTGTAGAGTTTCTCTCCATGTTTGTGTAACACCATGGTGTATGCATTCCTGTAAAGTTCTTCAAAGCTGAGCCCACTATTATTCTTCCGCTGGATCTCCTGGATGGCATTTTTCAGAAGGTCCCAGATGCTGTTCACATACTTCTCGTCCATCGTCATCTGCAATTTAAAACAAGAGAGACAATCACTTCAAAATACCACAGTCGAGTTTTAATCATACAAATCATGCAGTATTGTGTTTTTGACAGCAGTTGCATGGTAAAAAAACAACAATACCTGTTCATGACGTACCATATTTGCTTGAGTAAAAGTGGACCCCCGCCCCACCCCCCACTGTGAAGACGAGATTTGGGTATAATTTTTTTCCCCTAAATATATGTATTGGATATCCTGATGACGTCCGAGCGGCAGCTTTGCAAAAATAACAATTTTACAAGCACTTCTACCTACAGCCATGTACAGATGTGTCACTTTGACGCGTATTACAATACAGTACATTTTTTTTTTTTTTGTATAGCCTACAATAGTATTATTTTAGTATACAAGTCCCACCCCCACTTCCTTCCTAGCCCACACGGAAGTATGTATTTCAATGGAATGTGGGAGGTGGTGTGGTCTTGCATTCAATGCAACTGTGTCTGTGTTTTACGTGACAGCTCCTGGATGTAAACAAACCTATATACACAATGTCACAGAATCGTTTACCAAATCTTGAGATGTTTGCGTTTTGATTTCAGAGAAATTAGAAGTATTTGCTCTGGGGATGCTGCTGTCACTATGTTGCAGGGTCACACAATAGAAAAGGTAACGTTATAATATTATTAATATTATTATTATTATTATGCTCCTCCATAGCGTTCACGCTGCCGCCAGTCATCGCAATCAGTAAATAGAGGCTTTTACTATAAATTATAGATCGGTTCATGTTTGCTCGTGTATTAACCCCCACTACCCAACTTCAGGATTGTGTTTTGGGTTTAAATTTCTCTACTTATAGAGCAAATACAGTAATCAAGGGTTTGTTATTCATTGCACTATTCATTTGCTCCAAGACAGGTATTATCTTGCATTCCATCATTATCTGAGGTTATCACTTTTAAAATACCCTACGATGAAAAGTGATGCTACTTTGATGCTACATAATTCTAAAATGGTTAAAGACATGTTTATTGAAAAACAAAATACTAGCTATGGTTCCTTGTCTGGAGTTTGCCTGAGATATTCATTAGATCACAATAACTGCCATTTAAAGCATGAAAACAATTCATACCATTCCACAACATTGATATGCAAACAGAATAGCAACTGGATTGCACATAGATTATTGCTTACTCTACCTTAAAACTACAGTACATTCTCAGAAGTCATAGATCTATCTGCCATGATAAAAAAAAAAAAAATACTACAAAAACCCAATGTTACAAATAACTAACCGAAAACCACACATTTCAAATGGAAGACTAACTGAACTTGCCATTTGAGGCACATTTTTCTAGAAGTTGTGTATTAATTTTACATTACCATGTCTGTACTGAATCATCACAACAATCCTATTATGACTTCATAAGTGCAAAGGTTATAGTAAGAATCTGAAACTGAAATTAAGAGGTAAAGCTCTAGGTCTTTGTAAAACGTTAACTAAACACGTTTTAAAAATCACACAGTTTCTGAATGTTTATTTTTTCTTAGTTGGTTCCCAGATTGTATGTCTATGTTAATTTTGCACACATAATAAACATCTACGTTTAATTTACTGCATTTAGTTATTAGTTGGACAGTCATAGCAAATTTGTTGAGAAATGCCGGTCTTGTTTCAATGTCATCATAAGCACCAATGACTAAGCTCCAAGCAATCAAACAAAAGAACAGAAGATGTCTATGCTATTTTCAGGAGCAAGAACTATCAAGTTTTAAAATACAGACACAGCTTTCTCAACCCTGTGTTGGAATGAATTACGGTGCTTTGTGATGCAGTTACGTAAACACGACATTACTGACACCCTAAAGCAACTTAAACATTACATCACTGCACACAATCACAAAGACAATACTTTCAAAGTGAAAAAGATTTATTTTAATTCAAATATGATTAACTGTCTTTCAACAAAACATTATTTCTTATTTTGGATGCACCTTTTTACAGTAAAAATGTAGTCTAAATCTAGACAAATCCAACTAGTCTCATATTGTTACTCTTTGGAACAACTGTGCTCAGATGAAAGGCATAGTTGCAGGGCAATACAAAACATAAGCTACATAAACACTTCTTCTAAAGTGTTTGTTTAATGATAGGTACAAAGCTGTCACTGATGTAGTGATGTACAGCAGACCTGTTAACTCTCCCCTATTTTGGACCCTTCTCCCGAGACAGATTTTCTCCCGTATTTTGCTCAAAACTCTATTGTTAAACCTCCTTATGTAAACAAACCTTTAATGTCTGCAAAAGTAATGCCCGGTTTGTGGTTACTGCAATCTCCGTCTGTACCTAGCAGGGTTTAGGACCCAGGGGTGCCCTGTAGCAGGCATGCATTCAGTGCCCCAGGCAAGTTCACATACTCCTCCCCCAACCCTGCACGATACTGGGGAAACAGTAATAAAGGTATCACGTATTGCACCCCCCCCACACTCCACTCCACTCCCGATTTTGTACTTTTAAAAGTTGACTGATATGGTACAGCATGTACCAATGTTTAGCGATAGCACTCTTTTTCTCTCTCAGCTTAACAACTCAGCCTCATTGAGCCGTGACCTCTGGATGCCGAGGACATAATATTGTTGCGTCACTGTCAGAGTGGGTGATTTTTTTTTTGATTAAAAATAAATAAAACAATCTGATTTTTTTTTTTTTTTTTTTTTTTAAATGATGGAATTTCTGTAGTACTGTAGTTTAGCTCTACAGTATCTCCAAAGTGTAAATTTAAGGATATTGGAAATGGTGGTTTGTGAATAGTTACTTAACAATCTAAATTACTCAATCTTAAATGAATACATAAATAAAGTAATTTATTTATCACTGTGGCATCCTCTAAGTGTGAACTACAAGAAAAACAACCCTCACCCATCCCAGTCATTCTTTTACTTTTCTTTCTTTGATTTCCTCTTTCTGCGTCAGTCCAAACACACGCAGTTGTTATACTTAGGACTGCTTTGCTTTTATAATGTGTTCAGTTGTTAAAGTTCCTGACTGCACCACTAAATAAACCTAGTTTCAGCGGATCTTAACACAGTGCTCAATTGCCTATTTGGGACCCCACTGCAGTGTCATCAGAATCGCGTCAGCAAATGTATTAATGATGTGGCAGGCACTCCATTTACCCGTCACAGAATCGGGGACAAGTGCTGTTCACACTTACACTCGCATTTGCACTGTGAGCAGAATACAGCCCTAAGAGTTTTATTTGATAGACAGTAACAGTTTAAGATGTTTGTGTTAATAAAAGGTTTTTGAAAACATATTTTCATGTATTTTTCTTGAGAAACTATATTCTAAAACTCAAGTGATTTAAAATTGACTTAATTTAAAAATCAGCAAACCCTGGACTCACTGTAATTTTGGATTTCCTTGTATAGCTAGTTGAAGTTTCAAGGTTTAAATAAAATATTTCCAGGATCTGATGGGTTGGCACCCTACAAACCCCGCCCCCCCCCCCCCCCCCCCCCCCCCTTAACCCCTCATTCATTGTAACAATATTATATATATGTGACCGTATTTGTATTTACCAAAAAAAAGACTAATGAATTTTTCTGATTACTTAATTGTGAGACGTACTGCATGGTTTAAAAATGCCAAACCCCTTCCTTTTTATAAGATCCACCCTTACTGTGGCACTAGAGCAGTCTGATACGCAACAGACTACTGATGATAAATTACTAAAATGAATGCATAAAAAAAAAAGTGCATTTGATGACATTTGTCACGTGATCAGTCATACGCCTATCATATTATTAATCCTTTAACCACTTCTTCAAAGTTTATACGTTCAAATGTTTACAATTCCCATCCCTAGTAATTTGGTTTCGATACACTTTATATTTACATAGCTCGCCTACCACCAGTCTGATAATTTCACAGTGCCTTTCCACTAAAATTTAAATGTTAAACAAATACCAGTACGCTTCTTTTTCTGTTTGCTCCACAGCTCACAAAGTCCTCGTTGTAGCACACTTATCTTTAATCATTACCACTGCTGTGCTTGGTTTGCTGTAGGATTATTATAAAAAAAAAATAATGTATAAAGAACTTAGCTACTGGCTCAAAGCAAAATGTTTCCAAGAAGCGCTGTGGCGTTTCATGATGCACATTCCTCGCATACGCAGATTGAATGTCTTGGCATTGTGTTTACTTATATTTTTGCGGCCCCGTTTTCTTAAAATTCCTAGCTACGTGTCCAAGTAGTGTGCCTAGGAAACTAAAGGTTTTGATCTTGTTTTATTAAAAAGCTGCCCTGTGGAAAGATTGATGTGTTCTGAAATGGGTGACGTGCAGGCATTTAAACGTATAAAGAATACATCACTTACTTTGTTCACTTGCACACAATATTACTACAGTCAGCACTCAATAATCCGACCCTATAAAATGTTGACTTCAGTGACGGTTAAAAGAGTATGACACATATCTGATTATTTCATTGTGGCCTGCTCTAACCCTTGTACATTTTTCAGGAAACACAAAAAAGATGCAATGTCAAAGATACATAGCTGAAAGGACTGTTTCAAAATACACAGGCTTCCATTTAGATGCGCTGTGGTTGGTTACAGTACCATATTTTCAACAGAAGTATTTTAATTCAGAACGATATGATTCTGAAAATATCACTTGCCAAAAGATGACTGTAGACATGTAAACTGTACAGTACATCCTTTCTAATCTGGTATGTATTAATTTGTAACAAAACTAAATTGCGTAAAACGTAAAAGGCAATGCAGCTGACAAAAAGATTCACAAAAAACACATTATCCAGAATTGAACTTGTAAATTTAAATGCACAAAAGCAAGATCACGTATTAAAAAAAAGAAAAAAAAAGTTTAATAATTAACTGTTTCAAATTACCATAACTGGAATCGCTCTTCTCGTTTGTTTGTTCATTGTTGCATTTTCATCAGGTAAAACTTGCTGAAGCTCTGTATAACAAATGCAGTGGATTCCTGACCCTGTCCTTGATGCCAGTGGTGATCACTACCTCCACCTTTCAGAAGCGACTGGTACAGCGAGAACTGACACAGGCCGCCCATCAATGAGGCAAACACTTAAATACGACATCAGTGAAACCAAGCACATCAGTGGACTTCTACCTTGCTGAAGAAAAGGTGTATGCAATTTGCGCTCCTTTCAATATCTGAATATACTGTCTTTTGTGAAAAAGTAGTCTGTCAGACACCAGTTTTGTAAACATTAATTGTCTTTAAACTTATTTTGTTTGTTTTTCATGCAGGAAGAACGCATCCCTCTTCACTGCCCAAAATGCCAGCAAGACCATTTCATGTGAAGAATGTTGCAAACCCAGAGTAATATACACTAAGCATTGTCTCACAGGACACCGAGAGACAGCAGCACGTGTCCTTTCTGAGGCAGAGTACACCTGTGGAGCTCCTTTTGTACCTCCTAGTCACATTCTTTATGGGAAGTGGAAACACGTCTGTCTCGCAACTGTGGAGACTGCTTACTACTCAAAGTTGGGCAGGCCAGCCATATGCTCCTACTGCGCAAGACATGGAACGACAAAGGCCCAACAGCTCATGCAGAGCTTTAAAACTGTTTTGCCCATTTGTGCAGAATGCACTAGAAAAGGACTTAAGCCAATTTGTCAAAGGCCATATGGCAAGGGGAAGTAAATGTATTTCCCCTTATTTTCTTTCTTTTAAAAAAAAATATTTATGTAATTATCTTCTTAGAAACTGTACTTTATACCTTGCATACATTCTGCTGTTTAAAATGGCTTTGACTATTAGCAAGAGTGCACGTTTTTCAGTTAAATTATTATTGTTTTTTTTTTTTTTTTTTTTTTTTTTTTTTTTTACCATCTGAAAAGAAAATTGACAGAAATATAGAACTAGCAATAGAATGTCCTTCAAGTTAAGAATAAGCACTTAAACACATAGGGCAGTCACAATTTGACAAGCAGCTCTTTAGATACATGTAAAAACGTAAGCATGAAATACATAGGCAGTTAGCCTTCATATAACCCCGAGATTACGAGACATACACTCCACAATTTATGCTAAAAAATGTCCTATGTGCATGTTTAATTACAATACAATAATTACAATAAGCAGCTCTCTAGGTATGTAAAATGTTAAGTGTGATATAGACAGACAGCCAGCCTTCACATACCCCCAGATTAGCAAGTTTATCACAATTAGAGAAACAATTATCGTGAGGCATGGATAATAGAGATTAAGTATAAAGAGTTGGCATGTTCTTCATTTTGAGCATATGCAAGCGAGAGTTACATTCAGTGAAGGTTAATATGGGCAGAAAACAAAAAATCCTGTGAAACCAACAAAGGTCAAGCACAATGGAACTCTACCTTGTGTTTCATACAACACAAAAAAATCCCTCAGAAGAAAAACAACCTCATAGGGTTATATCATTATATAATGGCTTGGCCTGGATCCTAGTATTTCAGGGCTCTAACCAGTTCTAGCATGCAGAATCTATTACACATTGAGATGAAAAAAAGACTCTCATTGCAGAGCAGACCGTGCCATCTTAATTAAACAAACTACAGAGAGGAAAAGCGTGTTTCTGTCTAAAGTAAAACTGCAAAAAAACAAGACTTCAACGTTTTTGTAATTCAAATATATATATATATATATATATATATATATATATATATATATATATATATATATATATATATATATATACACATATATATATATATATATATGAGCAAGAAATTCTGGCACCGTGGTTGTATGACATACGATGTAACATAATAAATGGGTGTATTGTGTTGGGTTTTCAATAGTGTCAAAAAATGATGCACCGATGGAACAAATAACTTTCCAATGGTATGTAAAATGAAATATACTGTCGAGCTTCAACAATACAATATCAGGTTTGGTCCTCTTTAAGCTTCAAGGAAGCAGGGGTTTTGTTTCTAAGAGACTGGGATACCCAACTGCCTAATTTATCATCAATTAATCTCAGGCAAGTAAAAACACACCACCATACATGAATCAAGTTAGTCAAAGTAAGCTTATTCTGACAGGGGTGCAACAATGTTTTTCTACAACAGGTAATAATTATTCTATATGCGCACATATGACGGCTACAAGAACTGTATATGTGAAAACTGAAGAGAATTTCTCTTTCTTTGTAGTGCGTGGCAAAAGTATACTGTAGATAAAAAGTAACTAATAATTTAAAACCACTTAGGTGTCCACAGATTGCTAACTTGATTCTCCTTTATGCTTCCTCAAAAATGTTAGAGATTTTCTTTAAGTTATTAATGCAAGATAACTACTAGACCTCTTGGAAGCTTTAATAACAGTTCTAAATACTACTAGCATAAAAAAGGCTATGCAAAGTAAATTCTACAATTCTCAGGCCTGTGTGAGGTGAAGCTGATTAACCATAGATTCCCCCCCCCCCCCCCCCAAAATGAAACTGTGGACCTTTTTTTATCATTTAGTTTAGGTGGCCATCGTGCAATACAGGATATGGTTACACTGCAAATGTTTGAACTAAATAAAAATCATAAACTACAGACTTAAAGCCATTGCGCACTGTATCCGACCATACATCCGATTTTAACATGCGTCTAAGAAAAAAACAATCATGTGTATTCCCTACTGCATCTTGAACACCGAGTCTGTAATTGTCGATGTGACAAAGTTTGGAAAGTTTGATTTGACGTCAGTTGAAAATGACATTGACCAATGAAAAACGACTAGGAATTCACATGGATTCTTGCATTTCCTATTTTTGTGTTCAACATGGCTCTAGAGAAGGTTATTCTCTGCATAGCTAACCAAGAAGAACTGTATATTATAACTGATTACTATTAGCAGCTCCTCAAACTGAACTACAGACACTCTGAAATAAACTGAGAACTGTTCGCATTTATCATCCCGCGATACTCCCCCAGCTCTTTACGCTTCTTTAATATTGGGTGCATGGAGCTGAAGCAGCTATCTGCTTTGTTTATGTCCGTGTTATCTCTGTAGTGCATGGGGCTATGAGATACACCCATTTTTTTGGCTTCATTCAGCTCCTATCGGTCTCACTCAGCCACTGAAAGGTTTTCTCTGCTTTTTTTCTGGAGAAAAAATGACTAGAGACCTATGCTTTACGTCTTTCTGATGATGTTGGACAGGGTCCGACACTGGACTGGAAAGGGAAAATTGTAATGTCGGACCTAGTCCGACACAGGACCGCGAAGGGTTAATAATATAATGTTTAACCTTGTGCATAGACAGTAGTAGGCAGATTTACAAAGCTATTTTACCAACTTTTCTTTCAGTAACTTCACAACTATAATATGAGCCACATTGAGTCCTGCTACAGTGCACTTTTACGTCTATAATTAACAGAACGGTCATTCTCTGTTCTCGAGAGGTATGTAATCATTTAGATTTTGTCTTAAACTGCTTGTTGTTTAGTGCATGCACAAATGATGACCACCCACTGCATCAAAATTAGGCCTAAATATTGCTCTCACTCCTAGTAGTCTGTACAGCTTTTAGGCCTTCTGACTTACCCTTTGACAAATCATAATAAAACAGGATGAATAAGTCTGTTTGTAGACATACATAACCAGTGTACATAGTAGTGCACTTATTTAAAAATAAATCTTTGGGATACTAAAAATGTTAAATGCAAAATCATAAGTTTGAGTGGAGATACATCCCCAAACATGACCATCTCCCCCTTTGAACTTTGGTTAAGAAGTGGCACTAAAGCAGAAGTCTGTATACAAATTATTTTTCAATGGAATTCGTAGTCTCTCTATAGCAAATTTAACAATTATAAAAATGAAAACTGTAAGTTGAGTCATGTTAGACATAATATGAACTTGACATGACAGACTAAACATTTTATTACTGTATTGTTTCCGACTTATAAAACATTTTATGATCTCATCTCAATGAACTGTCACTTTTTGGCAAAATACTGCGCGTCTTTTGGACAGGTAAATTAGCAAGACATGTTGTCTACTGGCGGTAAATATTTACATACATTTACATTGCCTCGCATGGTAGTTTTGTTGTTTGCGATTCCATACTTGAGGCCACACGATCATATTAAATCAGTTCGAATGTATATTTAATTAAAGGCAATTGTTCAAATGAACCCCGTTTTTCCACATTTAACATAATTTTTAACACTTCTCCCGGTATGTCCTGAATGTTAAATACACCTTAAAATAATCGTTTCAATATTTAACAGCATTCAACTTGACAAGTTCGGAATATGAAAGAAAACGACCGTTTTTGCCCCGATGTGATGCCTAATACTTTAATTAGGTTATAACCAGAACGATCAGGACAATATTCATGTATTAAATAAACATACAAGAGATACGTTTGTCTAGTAAATTATTTACAAATCAATTTGAGACTTTCGGTGTACTGTGTTGTGTTAAAACAAGTGTCACGAAGGCCATATAAACAACAAAGATGTGACGCTGGTTCTCAAATTCACTCGCAAAACTCTGACTTAACATTTTTTTTTTTTTTAAATCCATGGTTTATTTAAACTCACACAGTGGCTCTTTCCTTAACAACTGCATCAAGAACACTTTGTTTACAATTAAAGAGGCCTTGCCTTCCCCTACTCTCACTGAAGCCCTGAACATCGCGTATGTCTGCATGCCCAGCTCAGCTTCCCGTCTCCGGCTACTACTTACAGGAAAGGCTCGTATCCTCATCTTGGTGTCCTTCTTGGTGCCGCCTTTGCTGAGGTTCGACATATTTAATCTGTCTGTGTTTCTTTATTTACATGAAAGACTATTTGGGACGTTAAGGTCAAATGTGTTGGTGACTGTGCTATTAAGTCCCCTCGACCTATCCTGCGGGTCTGTGTCCCTCTCTCTGGGATGTTACCGTCACTCCTCCGCCGCCTCTCCAATCTCTGAATCTCTCAGTACAGTGATGGCGGACAAAACAGCTCTCACTGCGCAGGGCACCGGACCTCAATTCACGCGAGATGACATAAAATGCTCAAAGAGGAAGACACCGATAAAAAAGTTTTGCAGGTTGGTACGGGTATACCTGCTCCAGACAAAGCACTGTTTCATACCAGTTTTGGGGTTAACGTGGGTAACAGTTATTGCTGAATTTCTTATTCGCGGAAAATAACCGTGACAGGTACTCTTGTCTATTCACATGTAATATGAACCACTGTATGTTCTATAGAGTATGTATCCCATTGCCCACATTTCACTAACGATTTCCTCATGTGCAATTTGCAGTCATTTTGTAACGACAGTAAAATGCAAATAAAACTGAGAAAGAACTGCGAACTTAAGGGTTTGTTTTCTTCTGACATTGCTGGAGTTTTCACAAACAAGAACATGTTTTGAAATTGAATGGCATACTTAAGTAAAAACATGATTGAGGTAATTCACGTATCCGAGGCAAAATGAGGTGTATTTAAACAGGAAATCTTACACACATTCTCGTAATTCCTGTATTTAATAAACCTTTTTTTTGAGGCAATGTAATCAATTGCAAGACACGATGGTATAATGACACAATGCCACTGCAAGCAAACATGGTACTGAACATTTAGTAAGATTTTTATTTATTTTTTTATAAACACAATATACTGCGCCTCTGAAAAGTTTATTTTGCCAAAGGAAAGGGAAATAAATCTCAGTCTGGATTCCATCTATAGTTAAATGTCATAGTGTGTGCTGAATTATTTATTTATTTATAGTAAATACTGTGCAAAAATCTTCCATGTTTACAATACAGCAATATAGAGATATGGCTTTTTTTCGGCAACTTATTACGTTTACCTATGAATTAATCAAAATATTCTCTAATGTATCCCTTTTAGGAGATAATTACAAACACACAACATCACATTTAATTTCAACCGTGAAAATACAATAAGATTCGCCTTTGAAAAGTTTTTTTTTTTTTTTAAATAAACTTTTATAAGGATAAAGCATGGATGAGCCACTTCTTGCAAAATGTTGAGTGAAATTCACCCTGCCAACTAGTGGTCCAAGTGTAAAAGTACAAGGTCATAGTCAGTGGTACTGGACAAGATACATAAACGATGTAAAAGACCAGTCAAAGAGAACGTTTTTGTAGCCGTATCCAACAAATGTATGTATTATTATTATTATTATTATTATTATTATTATTATTATTATTATTATATATAATATAATAATAATAATAATAATAATAATAATAATAATAATAATAATAATAATAATAATAATAATTTACTCAATCCTGTTCTATAGTTCACTGATGAAAAGGTAGTTTGGTGTATTTTGACAGGCTCATCATTTAAAAAGCCCTGTAAACAGGCAAAATGCAAGGGAAGGGCAACATTAATCTCAATCTAGACTGTGACAGCTGGTGACAAAGAAGCACCTAGCCAAGCATGTGGTCGTGCCAAGGTCCCCTCTAGTCTTCAGTGTTTTATAGGATCGTTAAAGTCTATAGAGTGTATTGTGCACTTTCTGCTTGTGTTGTACTGTGGGCACAGTCCTCAACAAAAAGGAGCACTGCCTCAAATCTTTAGCTTGTCCATCTGGTCACTTTATGTGATGAAAAGACCCTCCATTACATTCCAGTAACCAAATAACACACAGTAGTACCTCCATGGGGATTGAATGTACCGTGGCCTGCACTGTCTAAGAGGGGAGAAATCAAATCTCATACTGTTGCTCTCTAGAAACGTAGACTGTGCTAGAAAAGGGAGCTTGTTTGTACAAGTGAGAGTCAAACATATATGTCTCAGCTTCTTTACTTACTTGTTGTTCATATTAATACAACACATGATTGGTTAATGAATACTAACCATATGCACACGTGACAGTCTTATACCATTATAACATTAGTTTCTCTCAAAATAAATGCCTTTCTACTTGCTTTATTCTGCCCTATTTGTGTTCAGGTCAAAACAAGAACAACACATTAGTTAAATTGAACACATACTATGCATATTCATTATTATTGCTATGATTGTGTCACAAATACAAGAGACAAATTATAATGATTCCTGGATTCCCAAAGCCTGCTCACAGCAGGCAGAGGTGCTTACTGTAGAGTAGAGTGAAAACTTTGAACCGCTCATATGCTTTTCAACCTTTATATTTATCTTGGTATTGACAGTACCTAACTAGAATACTTCTTCTTAACCGTGATTAAGTGCCTGCCCTATCGAGTTTTCAATTTGCAAGCGCATGTGGTTGTATAGCAGTGTGCACCGCTGTCTTCTACGATTAGCCTCACAGCAAATAGACTTGTAGCCTCGTTCCATTTGAGTGCATCATGCATCATGTTAAATTGGTTCTCATTTCCCCTGCTATGGCTTTGCATTTAGAACCCAGGACTAAAAGTGCATCTTCATTTAAAAAGTCTAGGTCCTTCAAGATCACAAGGCAGCAGTAAGGTATTTTGCAGATTTATGCTGATCTGTTATGAGTGTTTATTTTTCTCAGGAAGCCTGTTTCTAAGGTTAATTAATATTACAGTGTACAGTGGGCTTAAATGCATCCTATTTTTATACATATGCTGTACCTGCTTATCTGCATGACCACCAGTCACTCTGTCCATTAGGACAAACAGACGCTTCCCTTTTACAGCGCTGTCTTTCGTTTGAAGGCTTCGTAAATAAATACTTCTGCACAGCAAAGCCTGGTACATGAAAGAACAGACAGTCCAATATTTCAGGCAGCTTTTTCAACAGATTATTTCAGATACATTTCCAGCCCTATAAGCACTGCTTCATATTGCTTTTCAAGTTTTGATGCATCTATGAAACTGGCCGTGACCATGCAATCTGTTCTTTGGTTTAGTTTTGGCCTGTGTTTTATCTCTTGAGGATGAGGTGAGATGTTTATATCGTTGTCAATTTCTATAGGCTTTTATTTTACATTGTGATCTCATTTACACACCCTCTTTCAATTGCTCAGCTGCTCAATAATGCTTTTCTTCAGTGTCCATTTAGTTTATATAATATTTATTTGTACATGTAAAATCTTTCTATTAACATCACCGAAGGGACTGGAGAAACCATGATATATAATAGGTATGCGAGGCCAGTGGCTTTATTAATTTACAATCCCAGAGCAGGCTATGCGGTAGCTCCATTTAATGACGCCAGAGGGAGACATTTACTGGACAATACTGTGTGAAAAACACATGCACTTTTCACTACTATGAGAGAGTGGGTGAACAGATTATTGCATTATTTATTAGTTATGGTATGGTCATGTTATGGAATTAGTTTTCTTTCTGAAATCGAGGACCGAGAAGTTATATTTAATGAAAACATGAAATATACACATCTCTGTTAATTCAGTTACATTCTAAAGCTGTCGATATTTAGTCAGGCGTTAGAATTCGATTTTTGAGAAGCCCACAGAGAGCAGCTGTGCTTTAGACCAGCCAATAGCGGTGTGAATAACAAGGATTGAAAAGCAGACAACGCACCTTAGAAGCATGTCTCAGACAGCGTGGTTAAGGGGACAACAACCACATTTGAAGGGGAGATGTGGAACAGACCTTTGCATGTTAATTGGGTTCGTTCTGGGGATCTAAATTGGACATTTAACAACATAAAAGTACAATACAGTTGTATGACTAGTGATTGGCTCATGTGATTTTTTTTTTAATCATTGCATATACATATTCACTTAATATGGTGAACTCCGGAGTATTCTATTATCAATTCGGTAACAAGGAACTGTTACAGCAGAATAGTTTTAAATATAACAAGATGATGTATGGTATTGCAGACAGATGAACTATTCCGAAACAACGAGAGAATAAGGGGTATGTTTTGTTACAACTATATATCAAGCCTTGCGATTTAGCGCGCTTCACTATATTTGCCTATGGGTCAAGCATCCTATTCATTTCAGCACCCCAGGTCAATGGACAGCGTAAAGCGATAAGCGACATTCATCATGCAGTGAGTTGCTCCGTGTTGCGAAGCAAGGATAAAAACAAAGATTATGGAAATTATTTTAAACCTGCTGTCGTAGCTGCAAAGGACGCACAAAGATTTTTGGCGGGTTGTCGAAGTGGGATCCTAAACCATTTCTCCGGGCATAAGAATCTGAGAACAATTCACTCTCTTAATCGTGCGGTAAAATGCGGTGAATATTCCCGTCTATTGGAACTGCTATTCTCTAGGCCAGGTTATGTATGGTGTGCTCTGGTGGATTGCTGATTGATTTTACAGATGGACTTCTACTCTCGTGAACACAATGCAGTCAGCAGCCTACTCCAGTCTTTCTGTTTAGTGAGCTCGATGGACCGAAATCTCAATCACTTCAGTGGAGATGGTAAGTACCTTTCAATATTCAAAGTCCTAAATAGCATAGTTTAGTAAAATAACACATAATGCATTCTGTGAAACCAAAGAGTCAGAAAACATGCATATTCTTCTGCAGAGCGTTTTAAAAACGTTTCCTTTTTTATTTTCTTTTTTAAGTTTAATGTTTCTAAAGTTACTAGACACACACACACACACACACACACACACACACACACACACACACACACACACACACACACACACACACACATAAATCAAAGCGTTGCCAAAATAAATCAAAATGTCATGCTTTCTCCTCGTTTGACATTTAATTTATTTTATGTTGATGCGATTGCTTAAAATCCTACACTAATTTAAAATGATTCTTTCCCAACCAATTTACATTAAGCAATAGTTTACTTTACTTGGTACAGCGCACTATATCTATCTATCTATCTATCTATCTATCTATCTATCTATCTATCTATCTATCTATCTATCTATCTATCTATATATCTATATATCTATCTATCTATATATCTATATCTATATATCTATATATCTATATATCTATATTTATATATATCTATATATCTATATACCTACATAATCAAAGACAATACATTACAATTACACATTTCCATACATGGTTCCGTGTTATTTGGTACAACACAGATCTATTTTCTTGTAATTTACTGAACTCTAAAGTAGAAAAAAAAACAGAAATCTTCAGTGTCTGATTTATTTGTCTTTCTCCCTTTTTAGTATGGGTTTATTAACACGTGCTTAAAGTCCTTGATAATTGACAAGTTTGGAGAAGAAACATGGGAGAAGCTAAGGTAATATTCATATTTGTCTTGTAGATTATGCCTTTTCATATTCACAGATTGTATTACTCCAATGCAAGTGGTACTCATTTGTTAGTTGTTAGATGTAGCTTATTTAATATCCAGAAGGTGGCGTAAACGACCTTAGTGAATAAACATTACTAGGTTGCAACCAGGTTAAGGCAATATATAATAAGCACTGTTTAATATGCAACCTTAAAGAACTCGGCTTGTTATTAATTAAAATGCCTTTTGTTTTTCCCGTGATCCATGGACACCGTAAAGAAGATGGTGTTAGTGTGTGATTTTTTTATATTAAAATTATATTTAAATGAAAACACACAATAATTGCTTGATAAGCAAATACATATATCTCTCTCTAACCAATCAGTATAACATATCTTTTTCCTGGCACAAACGTGGTATTTTGTAAACGAGATGACCCTTGCATCTTCACAATGGTGTAAATAAAACTATTTCCAAATGTTGTACTAAATCATCACTAAAAGGGTTATGATTTTGGAGACACAATCCTTACAAACACACAATATATGCACCAGTCTGTAACTTGTTAAATGATTTTTGATTACTCTACAAATACTGTGCTTTAATCTATTTACTAACATTTAAGTGTAGTTATAACAATTGCCCTCGGGTCCCTAGCATTGCCTTTAAATGATAAGTCGGAGCAGCCAAACTAATTCAATCCCAGTACAGTTATTCTGTACCAATATAACACCAGCATAGTTATACTGTACCAATATAACACCAGACATCCTGATAAATGGATAGGAATGTACAATATGCCCTGCTTGGTGTTTCTCTCTTCCCTTCTGGGATTGCTGCCACTGTTCTCTTGGCTTGCAAATCGATTTGAACACATTACTTTCTGATGCAGTGGTTGAACTACAAAATGCTATTCAACCCAGACTGAGCCTTTTTTCCCTTCTGTAGAAATCAGGCTGGAGTTCGAGATACTTTCATGACATTTGAAGTGTATAAAGATGACATCACAATGCGATTAGTGGAAGAAGCATGCAAAATTCTGGGTATGTTGAATGACAGTGCATCACTTCAATTATATATACTGTGTGTGTGTGTGTGTGTGTGTGTGTGTGTGTGTGTGTGTGTGTGTGTGTGTGTGTGTGTGTGTGTGTGTGTGTGTGTGTGTGTGTGTGTATATATATATAACTGAGTTACAGTTCATATAAGGAAATCAGTCAATTGAAATAGATTCATTAGGCCCTAATCTATGGATTTCACATGACTGGGAATACAGATATGCATCTGTTGGTCACAGTTACCTCAAAAAAAGGTAGGGGTATGGATCAGAAAACCAGTCAGTATCTGGTGTGACCACCATTTGCCTCATGCTGCGTGACACAACTCCTTTGCATAGAGTTGATCAGACTGTTGATTGTGTCCTGTGGAATTTTGTCCCACTCCTCCTCAATGGCTGTGCGAAGTTGCTGGATATTGGCGGGAACTGGAACACGCTGTCATACACGTTGATTCAGAGCATCCCAAACATGCTCAATGGAGTATGCAGACCAAGGAAGGACTGGGACATTTTCAGCTTCCAGGAATTGTGTAAAGATCCTTGCGACATGGGGCAGTGCGTTATCATGCTGAAACATAAGGTGATGATGGCGGATGAATGGCATGACAATGGGCTTCAGGATCTCGTCACAGTATCAGTGTGCATTCAAATTGCCATCAATAAAATACAATTGTGTTTATTGGCCGTAGCTTATGCCTGCCCATACCATAACCCCACCGCCACCATAGGGCACTCTGTTCACAACGTTGACATCAGCAAACCACTCGCCCACACGACACCATACACGCTGTCTGCCCTCTGCTCGGTACAGTTGAAATCGGGAATCATCCGTGAAGAGCACACTTCTCCAGCGTGCCAGTGGCCATCGAAGGTGAGCATTTGCCCACTGGAGTCAGTTACGACGCCAAACTGCAGTCAGGTCAAGACCCTGGTGAGGATGACGAGCACGCAGATGAGCTTCCCTGAGATGATTTCTGACAGTTTGTGCAGAAATTCTTCGGTTGTGTAAACCCACAGTTTCATCAGCTGTCCGAGTGGCTGGTCTCAGACGATCCCACAGGTGAAGAAACCGGATGTCTAGGTACTGGGCTGGCATGATTACACGTGGTCTGAGGTTGTGAGGCTGGTTGGACGTACTGCCAAATTCTCTAAAATTATGTTGGAGGCGGCTTATGGTAGAGAAATGAACATTCAATTCTCTGGCAACAGCTCTGGTGGACATTCTTGCAGTCAGCATGCCAATTGCACGCTCCCTCAAAACTTGAAACATCTGTGGCATTGTGTTGTGTGACAAAACTGCACAATTTAGAGTGGCCTTTTATTGTCCTTAGCACAAGGTGCACCTGTGTAACGATCATGCTGTTTAATCAGCTTCTTTATATGCCACAACTGTCAGGTGGATGGATTATCTTGGCAAAGGAGAAATGCTCGCTAACAGGGCTGTAAACAAATTCATGCACAAAATTTGAGAGAAATAAGCTTTTTGTGCATATGGAAAATTTCTGGGATCTTTTATTTCAGCTCATGAAACATGGGACCAACACTTTACATGTTGTGTTTATTTTTTTGTTCAGTGTATATATTGTGAGGCTGTAGTATATTGCTGTGTTTTAATTTGAACGTTTTTTGCATGTGCATTAAAGTAAGTTTATTAATGATGTAACAATGCTATAATCCTTAAATAGAATGCAGCTATTTTAATAAATGTTAGATAATCATTTCATTTTTTTTCCCAGAGCTATCACCAGACGTGGTTTTGAAACAGTTTGGGGAGTATTTCTTTGAGTTTTGTAAACGGTCCGGCTATGACCACATGCTCAGAACTCTTGGTGGAAGCCTTTTTGAGTTCATTGAGAACCTGGATGCATTGCACAGCTACTTGTCACTCTCCTACCAGGCAAGCACAGTAAATCCATTCAAGGTCTACAGATTTATACAGATCACTTTAGCAGCACATTCTCAAAGTAACCTAAATGACAAATATGCACAGCTATTCTCTATTCTTGATTTTCTAATGGGAGTCATAGGCTTTTGAAGTTGAGAATATCATAATGTTTTATTCACTTGTATAGCTAATTTGCTTTAATAGAATGTAACAACTCAAGATGCTCTTTGATGAGTTTTCAAGTTACTGTCGCATTCATTCAAAAACTAATTAACATCAGTTAAAGACAGCAGTGGGCAATTGGTCTGATACAAATACCAGTCATGTGTTTGCTTCATTGAATTGTGTTAGTAGAGTGTAATGAATGTTTTCCATTGCAGGAGATGAACGCCCCTTCATTCAGGGTAGAGAAGAATGATGACGGCACCATGCATTTACACTACTATTCTGATCGAAGGGGGCTGTGTCATATTGTTCCAGGTAATACATGGTGGTTTCTATTAAAAAAAAAAAAATCTACAAATTAAAGAGTCACTGTATATTTAGTCAGTAGCAGATCCCTTAAAGACTGAAATAAATAATGAAAGTTTTAGTTTTGCCCAGTGTCCTACAATACCATATTTGATTCAAGTAAAAAACACAGCATTTATGTTACCTTCCATGACATTCAAGCTAATTTATTGGATTTCAAATACCATGAAGAACAATACAACAATAAATGAACTAACACCTGAGTTTTAAATAGCATTCATATTGAAGTAAGCAACAATTCATGACACAACCAACACTTATTCAGATAATAAAATCACTCCTGTACCTGTCCACAATACAGCTGTCCCTGTTGATTATGAATTCATGTTAGGTTTGGGATTTAATATAACTAAGTATGGCATCCATCAGGTTTACTTCATTTGAGCTGAGTTGCAATTTTCACTATGGAATTAAATTAATGGACAGTAACACCAAGCCTTATCATGGTTTTGTAAAATAAGACTGCATTGCTTATAAATGTGTACACTTCAAATTCTATATTGTATATTTGTATTTTTCCAAAAGGCATTATCGGAGCAGTAGCCAAAGACTTTTTCAACAGCGAAATCTCGATGGAAATTGTTAACCAAATGGAGGAAGAAGAGAGGACAGGGAAAAAGGAGCATGTTGTTTTTCTCGTCACTCAAAAGTCTGCCTTTTCACACAAGCGACGAAGCAAATTATCTGCAACTCCTGAGTATCTGGCAAACGCATGCAGGCAAAGTGAAAAACAACTAAACAAAGAGGTAATTACTGACTGTCAAAATCTTCATTTTAAGAATCACAAACTGGCAATGTGGGCTGTATATGACAACGAGAAATGTCTCAACGCTTTACTGACTTATATGCACCGAAGACAGCTTTAAAAACAGTCCCTAATGGCATATATTACTAAATGTGCTGTTTTAACTGGGCTTTTTCAGCAAGCTGTATGGGTTTTTCACTATTTTTCATGAAGCGTATTGGGTTTTATGCACTCGTGGTGATATCTCACATTGTTAAAGTGCAGATAGCTATCCAGATATATTTCTTATGAAGTAAGAAATATATAAAACAACTTGAGCAAACAGCATGAGGAGCAACTGCTGGTATGTGTGCACCAGCAAATGGATTTTTAGTATGTAACGTGACATGTTAAATATAGAACCGATGAAGGATGCTTGAAAAGCTTCAGATACAATTATGTAAGTTCAGTATGAAGCATTTTTAAATTATCTATATAGTCCTTATTTAACCCCATTTAGAGCTTCTCAGCGACAAGACTAGACAAAGTCATGTTGTTGTTCTGCTGTAAAATGAAAGCTCTTTATATGGAATTCATGTATGTGTCTTATTCAATTGGAAAATGGTTCATTCGTTTAATAATCATTTTAGGGTGTGTCCACTGAATATTGTGTGTCCAGTATTCACAAATGAGGATTTTTTTTTATTTTATTTATATTTGCTGTTTTGAATTTGCAAATAATGCCCAACTCAATGCTGCCAACAGAACTGAGAAGTGAGTGAGAAGCACAGAGTCCGTTTCTCTAATGTGGTCTAGAAAACAATCAAACTGATGCCCCATTCTGTTCTTTTTTTCTTTTGCCTGTCTGTAAGACACAAAGATCCTATTGATCTGTTTTCCTCTCTAAATACTCCAGAGAAGCAGGACTAACCTTTAGCAGGAGCTTCACCCATGCTAACAAAGTGTTTAACCTCAGCGTGAACTGGGTGAGCAAAAGGGCATCCTGAAACTGCATGAGAGAGCTAAAGGATCGGCATTTTATTCAGACAATGCCTCTTCGGAACCAGGCAATTGAGTATTCTAATGATTCAAGAAACTTATAACAAGCTTTAACATGGCTTATTATGACTGGGGAGGTTTATTCAGCTATTTATAGGAACTTGTTACTAGACAGTTATTAGCAGTATTTTATTAATAATAATAATAATAATAATAATAATAATAATCTTCTAATCTTGGATATTTAGATCACCCTGGTTAACATTAATTAGGAAGCAATTAAACTTCCTTAAAAATTAAAAGTGTTGACTGCAGCACCTTGTCTTTGCAGGATATGGAAAAGGCTATGAACAAGACCAGAAACAAAAACTACCACATGTCTGTCTGTCCAGTGAAAAAAAAACACTGGGATACCGTTCGGGGAATTGTGAAGCTTGGCAAAGGTGAGCTATTGCCTCCGGACATATACAGGCGCTGAATTGGAAATACACATAGCTTTGGTAAAAAAAAAAATTAAAAAAATTAAAATTTAAAATATAATTATCATACCTGATGATTGAGGTCAAATTTGCAAGGATTAATAGATTTAAAATACACCTGCATTATTGCATTATTCTGGTGACATTCTATTCATTTTTGTTCTGATTTGTGGAATCACTGTGGCACATTTGGGGAATGACCTCATGTATCTGAAAGGTATTATTTGATTGGCTCAACCTCTTTGTTGTGGAACCTCATTGATAGCGAGGTAAGTAAATCATCATCTGTGAATACTAACAGTTAAACAAAAAATGCTAGTGCACGTGATATTTCAAATGTATTATTAATACATATTATTTTCACTGCTGTCAACAACAAACTATGTCAGTGTGAATGCAAAACAGACCATGAGTGTGCAGCACTGATTACAAGTACTGTTTATACAAAGGAATCAAAGGGAAATATAATGAAGTCTGCAAAATGCTTGGTCATAATAACACTTGTGCAGCATTCCTGAGGTAAAATGAGCATTTGCACCTCTTATTTGTAGGCAAACTGTTGAGAGGATTTGAACCAGTTTACCCCAAGACGCTGTGCATAGATTTAATGACCTTTTGCAATGCTTTCCCTTTTCACATTGTATTCGATGAAGAGGTAAGATCATTTTCATAGTATTAATATTCAATTTTATTAATTCCAAAATGATCTTGTTGTGCAATTATTAGTTCAGCCAGCCTCTTGTCTATCTTTCTTTTTTGTTCCTTGTTTTAATTTCACATTCTTCGCATTGCTTCTTCTGCTATTCGCGGGACTGCAAGGCTGCAGACAGGTCAGTCCACCCTGTGCAGTTCAGTAATCACACCCCTGGGCACTGTGCTATTGCAGGGGTACCTCTGTACTGGAGGTGGGCGTGGATGTTAGGATTGCTGGCATCTCTAAGAATAGGCAACGGATTAATGTTTATTTTATGCAAGAAAAAAAATAGCAAAAAAAAAAAAAAAAAAAAAAAAGACAAAATGTGTAAAACACACATCATGCCCTTTGCAAAAGTACCACCATTAACTTTATGACTGTCCTAAAAATAAACTATAAGGAACAGAGCAGAGCTGTGCATATGGGACAGTTATAGTATAATGCATAGTTGTATGTCTGTCATCACAACAGCTAGTGCAGTGTGTCAAGGACTGTTAAAGCAATATATTATGAATGGAAGGTGGAATTTGTTTGGCTTCTGGGCCTTTGTCAGATTTCTCCTAGGAAATTGATCAAATATAAATGGTAATACTAAATGTCATGTGTGTTGGTTTTAAGCTCAGGGTGAAGCAAGCCGGAGTGAACATCCAAAAGATTGTCCCGGGACTGCAGACTGTGAGCATTCACCTTGACCAGTATTTCACTATTATTCACCCGGAAGTGACCTTCACAATACCTAGCGTGAGGAAATTTATCAACAGCCAATTTGTCTTGAGAACGAAAAGAAATATGATGCCGGAATCATGGAAGAGTCGCCCAATGTTGGAATTAAGAGGTGAAATATATTGTATAATATAATATAATATAATATAGATCACTGTGTAGCACAGAGCTCAATTTAAATTTTAATTTGGGATTCTTTTACAGTCTTCTTCTGTGAAAGTAAGTGAAGACCTGAAGCTTATATTAAGATCTGCTACTGTTATTAATTTATTTTATAGACAAAAATAATAAAAAAAATATTCATTTCTAATTCTACAAATTAAAGCATTGACACTAATTCTTGTATACAAAATAATTTAGTAGCATTTTAGATTACTGGGCATATATACCCATGTAATAAAATGGTAAGAACTGGGTAACTATCAACATTTCCTGCTCTTCCATAATAAATAATGGTTAAATAAGTGTGTAATTCAATGTAAAATGGTCTGTGCCATGGTGTAATTGCACAGTAATGTAAGAGCAAGAACAATGAGTAATTACACTGTTATTACCATATTATTACATGCTTATTCATGCCCTGTAAGCTAACATGCTACAGACACACCCTTGTGCTGATTGTCCTGTTGCACTGGCTGGCGCAGGTCAGATGGTGTGGATGGACTCTTTGCAGTACATGTTATACCTGGCCTCTCCTCTCCTGCGGAGTCTGCATGAGCTGGAGGAAAGACAGATGCACATCTCGGACATTGCCCGTCATGACGTCACGCGAGACCTCATACTGCTCAACCAGCAGAGACTGGCGGAGATGGAGCTGTCCAACCAGCTCGAGAGGAAGAAGGAGGAGCTGAGGATCCTGTCAAAGCACCTCGAGGAGGAGAAGAAGAAGACCGAAGCTCTGCTCTGCGCTATGCTCCCCAAGCACGTCGCCAACCAGCTCAAGGAAGGAAAGAGAGTTGAGGCAGGTGAATGAGATTCGAGAACTTATCTAAAAACCATGTGAGAAAATGTGATACTTTAATAGTTCAGACAGTGTTTATTTTAATTATTTAATACAGAGACTGCTGATGGAACAGGTGTCAGCCCTAATTTAATACTGAAATGAGATTAGACACTTACACCTAAAGGGAAATTAGTAAGATTTGGGCAATAACAGAAACTTTAAAAGTGCACAGCATCTGAGCAACCTTCATATTTAATGAGATCCATGAAAGACAAGCTCTCCAGCAAAAGTGCTTGATGTGAAGTCCCAGTGCGATACCACAGCTGTGATATCATGGCACCTTTTTGATAAATGGAAAGGAAACTTGGTGGTTGGACCCTCTAGGGAGAGACATGGTCTTCTCCCCTTGTTTGCCTCTATAGGGAGCTCACGTACCACAAACCCTAACTCACATCAGACAGTTGTCTATATATTGGGCAGGAGGGAAGGACCGCTCCTTTACTATTTATGTGGACTGCCTGTCTGCTTTAATCAAGTGTACAGTAGCTCTTTGACCTTCCGATGACCTCCCGATGGGCAGTGGAGACACTACAAATCTGCTTTAATAATACTATCTTTGATGGGAATGTCTTTCTTCAAGAACAGATAGTGCATGTACCCTTGGCATATATAGAACCCATCTGTGGATCCTTAAATTAATATAAGGAGCTAGCACAGTTTCTCTTGTGTAAACCATATTTTCTTCAATACTGCAACGGTTCTTTGACGATTTTGAAAAACTTGAGTTCCCAGAGGATGCTTGTTAATTAAACAGCGGGTCCACATTAAGATTGTCTAAGACTTTGTGAAATTCAATTCACTAGTTCAGGGTGGATTTGAACATGGCTTGCTCTTGCTGTTCTGCAGGTGAGTTTAAAGCGTGCACAGTTCTGTTCAGTGACGTTGTGACGTTTACCGACATCTGCTCCGTGTGTGAACCTATCCAGATTGTGTTCATGCTCAATTCCATGTACCTCAAGTTCGACCGGCTCACCACTGTTCATGATGTCTACAAGGTAATCCTTTAATGTTAGCTGTATTGTTTGCATTCCAATGGGATATTTTGTATACATTTTATACACATTAGAATTAGCAGTTGGTGTTAACTGTTATTCCTTTCTTGAACTGCACAAGACCATCTTCTTTTAGGGTAAAACTATGCAGACCCCCAGCTTTGAAGAAAAGCCAGAGATTTAGAGGACATATCTCAAATCCCAGTGCACTAGAGCAGATATTTTGAAAAGAGCTTTAAAACAGACTTTAAAGTTATAAGTGTAATAAGTTGCTAGGATGTTGGCGGTGAAAATAATAATGACAGGTACGTTATTTAAACAGTTGTAGCAACACGTGAGGATGTATAAGCCTATAGCTTTCAGAACCCTGCAACTTACTTTTTAATATATATTTTAATATGCATTTCCTTTCATCAAGATCCTCATCACAATTCTGAGGCTATAGCTAACTAAAAAAAAACATACATATAATCATGCTAGCAAAGAATAAAAATAATAAAAAAAACATTTGAATCAAGAATAATGCTGCTCTTCAGATTTTACGCTAGACAATAATTATGGTTTTACTGTATCATTTGTATTAAAATGCCTAACACCTTACCTGTTTGCATTGCATTTCCAAGTAATAAAACACATGACAGTAACATATATGGGTTATTTTTAAGGTGGAAACCATTGGCGATGCTTACATGGTAGTTGGAGGAGTCCCTGTACCTGTATCAAGCCATGCAGAACGTGTTGCTAATTTTGCCTTGGGAATGATCATAGCAGCCAGAGAAGTAACAAACCCAGTCACAGGGAACCCCATACAGGTAAGGGATGGTATCTGGTAATGTTACATGTCTCTAACAAAAGTGTAATAACATGTGTCATTATATAGTAATTACATTGTAATTGCACAACCACATGTAACCTTATGTGCAATTAGTGTATTATTAGAGTGTAATTGGAGCCCAGCTTGAGACAGTCAGTGGAAAGTGTTATCTGATATAGAGTCTCACTCTTAAGGATTATGTGGCAGCATTAATTGATCTGAAATTCTACTGTGTAAAACTAAATGAGAAAAGGCCAAGCATAAACTACAAAAGTACCTATCCAAGTCATTGAGAATGCTTTTATTTACTGCATAAATGGTTTTGTTTTTTAAATTACTTGCATTTTTTTTAATTTACTATAAATATTGTAAGCACTGCTTAGTTACAGTTGTAGTGCAAAAAACCTCCCAAGTTGTTATATAAGCACACAAAGATATTTTATTGACATCGTATATGTATTTGAATAGTGTTTGGTTATTTAATGCTATGTATACTTTGACTCACTGTTGCTGTAGCTTTCTTCTGTGTCCCCTAGGAAACCTTTGTAAATAAGATGGGTTCTTTATATAATTAAAGATTTGTGTTGGGTTACCAAGGGAATGCGTTCATGTAGCCAGCATAGTCGCTACATAGCTGCAGACCACGCTTTGTACAGTTTTGTCCAATTGTAAATTCAACAGCACTCCTCAATAATACTATGCACATTGCACTTCAAACCAATATTATTCCAAGCAAGAAATACAGCATTGCACATTTCACTTTCTAAATGGCAGAGGTGTCCTTGCACCTCACACACCCCCTCTATACAGACACAGGAAAACATTTCTAAATGTGACTGCTTTTAGTAATAATATTATATTTAAAACAAGATGTAATCTTTGTTTGAAATGTAGCTTGAATGTAAATTGCAGTATAAGAAGAGCACTGTAAGTATCGTATATAACTAGTACACTATTTTAATCGTACAACATCATGTAATCAAAGTCTATTGGAAACCATAATAGTATTAGAGTATTTCATGTTAGATTTCAAAACGTCTTTTTTTTTTTTTTTACATTGTTGTCAGTTTTCTGTTAGGTATATGGAAAAAACTAAAAAGTGGTATGTAATTCAATATGTTAAAATAACATTATTTAGCAGGTTGAAATCGATTTTATGAAGCAAAATTTGTTAATTCTATAGACTGATGCAAAACGTTTGGCCAGTGCTCTAGTACAGTATGTTCTATAACTCGTTGGTTAGCAGGATTACATCTTTGTTTTGTACAGATCAGGGTGGGGCTGCACACTGGTCCAGTCCTGGCGGGAGTTGTGGGTGAGAAGATGCCTCGTTATTGCCTGTTTGGAGACACTGTGAACACGGCCTCGCGAATGGAAAGCCACGGTCTTCCAGACAAAATCCATCTCAGTCCAAGTGCCTATGGGTAAGAAGTTACCGTTTCATTAAAACACCTTTCTACAGAGCACTGTTAGGAACAAAAGAGCGTAGGTGTGCACACAGATCTAACCATAAAGAGAGAAGATGTATATGGTAAAATATCTGTTTATCATATTACAATATAATTGATATAGTTTAACTGTATGTATCACATTGTACTATACCATGCTATATACACTTTCCTCTCACAAGTATGACTAAAACACAGTGCCACATTTTTAATTAGGTCACAAATAAAGAATGAGACTGACTCCTAATAAAGATATGTCATTGTCTAGATCAACAACCAATTAAGTTTAGTAAACAGAAAAAAAACAAGTAACCATAAATAAATGCTGTTCAATATAAAGGTAATAAAAGCTAATACAAAAAATTGATAAAATCAGGACAGACATTTTACCAAAAAGAAACAGCAAATGAATTTAGAGTACTTGCTTTATCAGGGTTTATGTTAGCATAACTATTGGAATTGTTTAGTGTACATTTTGGTACATGCAAGATCCAATTTCAGTGTTCTAAACAATGAGATCTGCCACCATTTAGGTCAATTGAACCTTGGTGTGTATTTCAATGTGATTTTCCATTTATTTTCTCAGGGCTCTTAAAGACAAAGGCTTTGAATGCATTGACCGTGGTGAAATTGAAGTGAAAGGCAAAGGGAAAATGCACACTTACTTTCTGGCTGGGAATCTAACCGCCACGGACGACGAGATCATGGGGTATCCAGTGAGGGAATCTGACTCAGGGCGTGAGTCAGCCCAGTCTCTTCATGATTCCAGGATGGACACGCTACAGAGACAGGGCCCTCGAGGTTAGGCTTTGTGTGCAGTAAAGTCCACTTCATACTGTCATCTAATGCACAAACAGCATTCACTATGGCTACATAAATCTAAATGGTGTTTTTAATTGTTGTTCTTTTCAGAATGGACTTAATGCCTATTCTTCTTTTGCATATAGGTGTGCAAAGTCTCCAGTCCCGAGATCGCCGCCCTACAGTTGCCATGAAGTATTCCGACAGCCCGACACAACCCCATGCCAAGGCTCCCAGTAAAAGCCACCCAAGTATTAAGGATTTGACAGGTACTTCTCACTTTTTTCTAAAGGTTGTTCTGTTAAAGGAATTGCAATTGCTGTAAATGTAATCTTTCACCTCTATCTAAATGTATCAAGAGATTAAACCAAAATGGCAAGACCGTTTTACACTGCTATTCTCATTAGAGACAAAAATGAGAGAAAAGAAAAAAGTTTTTTTTTTTTTTTTTTTTAGAAGGACAAGTACATGATTGTATGATTGCATGATTACATGACCTGGAAAAAGTCAATATTAATTTAGAAAACTGTTTACCAACATTTGTATCCCAGATCCAATAATACAAAACAATACAATAAAAATGTATAAACACAAACAAAAGTATAATAGCTGCATTTTTACAGTGAATGGAGAATTCGCTATAGATATTTGTGGTTTGTTTGGTTAATTACTTTGCAGTATGATAATGAGACCAGAATACAAGAGGCAATTGCAGGGCTTTCTAGATACATTTGTAGAGAACGACGAAAGGGGTGTTTCAGTTATAATCACTATATCAGTACCATATACCAGTGCACCCAGATCTGATCCTAGTAACTCACTCAAGAGATATGTTTGATTACAGGCAAAACACGAGATTCACAAAGCTACGGAAGCCTCCACAGTGACCAGCAGTCAGGAGACAACCCCTATCGGCTTACGCAGGCGACAGTGGAACCAGCTGCCAGTGAGCCATCCAGCAGAGAAACAAGAAAAAGGCACACCAAATCTAATTTTTGTGTGTTACTGTAGCATGTGTAAGCAGAGCGAGTCCGAAGAAGGGCGTAGTTACTATAATCTGTTTTTCAAATTCAAAGAAATTGCAATAGCTATTTCCAACATTTGCAGAGATTATGATTATGTAGCATTAAATTTGTAACTAACTGTGAACCAGTTTGTCAGTGAGATTTAACTGCAAGCTGGGGATGGGGGGGGGGATTAGTAGGATATGTATGCTGATTATGTCTGTAGTGTACTGAGAGTAGATAAGACAACATTGTTAGCATTTCTGAATTATTTATGAAACATGGCACCATGGGTTGCCAGTGGTTTCAAATGTGTTCTGAACACCATGTATATGAAACATGGACCTAGAAGCTAAAATGTAATGTTATTTTTTTATTCCCAGTGTTAGCATATGTACATTATTATACATCATAAAAACATATCTTACTTGACAAATACACACTCATATGTAGTGCCAAATTGCTTTCTTAAAGTTACAGTGTGTATATAAAATTGTATAAAGATTACTACATTTAACAGTAGCTCAGCAACAGAGTGTCGTGATTGTATAATTATTATGTATTATAATCATTCTGTACTACAGTTGCACATAATATGTGGCATGTACATTATAACAAAATAATTCAAATTATTTAAAGTTTATAGAATAAAACCATTCCTATTCAGTGCTGTATATTGTTATCGGTTACACAAAACAATCTGTTTTACTATGTTTTACTCTTCGGCTATCAAAGTGCGTCTCATATTTATGGAAGAGAGAAATTATATATTTGTCTGTCTGTCTATCTATCTGTCTACCTACCTGTCTATCTATCACTGCTGTATCTATACATATTCTAAATAAATAGCAGAATAAAGTGAGATAATCATTTCTAGCAAAAATCAATATTTACCAGTTTCAGCCACCCCTTTGTTGCATGACACTGAGTAAATTATATCAGGTATGTGCTAAGTTAAGAGTCTTGAGCTAACCATCCTATACGCTGGAAGCCCCAGCAATCAGTGGAGGTAGGTTCAAAGTGCTGATAAAGTCCAGCGCTCTCCAGACACCCCTGTGTCTCCAGGCTATCTTGGGTGAAGGTTTTTTGAGAAACAAGCTTCAAGACTAATCACAAGGGGCTCCAACCTGAAGATAGATCTTGATGAAGGTACTGGTGCTATGAGGAAAAGGGGCCACAGCATTATAATACAACAGCTCCCATGGTTATATGCCCCCAGCATTATAATACAAAGGATCCCACAGCTACATGTCCTCTTCCATGCTGCCTCTTAAATCGTTTGAATTCTGATCCTGCAGGTAATTCTGTGAGGCTTGATGCTCGGAATATGATGAGTCATCCACCGGTAGGAGGAAAGAGACAGATTTTACTTTGGCCCTGGCAAAGGACAAAGAACGCAAATCAAACCATTTACTGATTTCACAAAAACCAACATGTCAATTTTCCCATTAAGCTTGTGACCATTTTGGTCATAGATCCAAAGCATTAGTTGAGTTTTTTGGAATTCTTGCATTTTTTAAAACATATTAATATATTGATTTCAGCTGTGAGCATAGGTCTAGCGCCATTGTCCATTTGACCACCATAAAATCTTTTTAATCAAAGACACCTGATGTGCTGTGATGTGAACCCCTAATGCTACTGTCTAAAGAACAGTATCACATTTTACAATAACTAAAAATAAAACTAGTTTGCTTTTATAAAACCTCACATCATAGTTACATAAAATATTATAACTATACTTTCCCACCCAGCTTTCACAATAATATAATAACCTACTAGATATAATACAATACATAATATATGAGATCTATTTTTATAAGTGTTAACTAGCATTATACTATAGAGTTACCATATCAGTGGTGGTCTAACCACAAATGAAACCCTATAATAAGGATTTATTGTATTTATGAAAATGTATCCTTTAATGTCAGTCAGCTACCTGGAACACAATGACATCCCTGTTGTTGCATTTTTTTTTTATCCTGGCAGCACATACAACTTAACCCTTATATATGACTAGCTTCTCTTACTTGCATTTATGAACATATTGTTTTAATAATCTTCTGTTCTTGAATGTGTCCTTTGAGAAGGTATTTGGTGGTCTTGTGCTATCCTGACCCTGAATCCCATTCTCGGCTATAGACGAGGCTTCCTCTGCGCTTTCCTCCAGAGCGTTGTTTTTCTCTCCCAGGTCTCTCTTATCCAGGGCATTGCCCACAGAGAGCTTCTTCTTCGGGACTGGACGGGTTGATGAATTTGATGAAATGGAATATCTTCTTACAGTCATCATTATGTTTTCTGTTTGAAAAAGAAGAAAGGCAATGAACGAACTAAATAAGTTTATTTATTTATTTTTTACAGATTAATATATTCCATTCAGTCACTGCATGTATAATTATACCGTGTTAAGTTTTCTATCTATGTATCTATTTTATAATGCGTAATGTTTTCTTTTTTCCCCCCTTTAAGTGTTCTGGGCAACTTCTCAATAGACGGTTTTAAAATGTCTAAAACTTAAAATAAAAATAAATCGCGACCAAAGAGTGCATTTATCCAGACTTACCAAATAATTTGTATTATATCTATTTTGGGCAAAACAATAATTTAATGTATTGGAAAAAAATTAAAAAATAAAAATTGAATATATATATATATATATAGACACACACACACACACACGCACACACACACACACACACACACACACACACACACACACACACACACACACACACACAGAACTCATAAAAGAAATGACATTGCTGGGCACGGTGCAATATATACAGATGTGTCCAAACGTTTTCTATCAGCCCATAGAATTAACTTGTTTTGCTTCATAAAGTCGAATGCGACCTGATGAATAATGCTACGCTAACATATTAAATTACATACCGCTTTGCAGTTTTCCACATACTTACATAAACATTTTAAAAATGTGATATTTCAAAATGTACTGCTATTATGACTTCCCAGGCTTTTGAAATATCATTTATAGTTTATTTGATTACATGATGTTAAATACGACATTTAAATTACGCTTATATCATATTTATTTATTTATTTATTTATTATGTCTTCATCCTAAAATTCTAGGTGATGCAAAACGTTTAGCCATATCTAGAGGCCTACCTTTTTTACATTGCCCTTCCAGCAGCGGGACGGAAATATTTCTTCTTAGGCTCGCCAGGGACGCAGTCTCCTCGGAATTAACATGATGATGAAAGGCAGTCGACACAGCTGTATCTTCCACAATTTCTGAGCTTGTTCTCGACTGACACCGCTGTCCGCGAAGCTCGCTGTTTTCACACTCGAGCTTCTTCATTTCACTTCGCATTTCCCGTATCACCTGCAGGAGACGCCTGTTGCTGTCCATGGTGCCGGAGTTGCAGTCTGGTAGGTGGTAGAGACGCTTGTTCGCAACCTGTTGCTGAAAACATAAATCGAGGTTATTTGGTTTTAACATGGCGCGCTCTCAATCACAGTCACTGTCTTGTCAGGGATGTTGTATGGGCCTTTTCAACACTTACACAGCAATAGGTTCAGGTGACCGGACATGATTTATTCATTCAGCCGGGTTTCATGTTTCAGGAAAACCATTGTTTCATTCAACCTCAGATAGATTCAGATAACTAGTGGCATTCATTCCAGAATTGATTAGCCTAAGGCCCGGTATTTACAGAGTAGTTTGTGTTGCTTTTGGAGTACCCGTAACGTGGAAACACATTCAAACTTTCCATAAATTAATAAATAAATCAATAAATACATTAATTAATAAACAGGGCTAGGCGTCATATTTACTATCGCGACAATGTAAGTGCTTTATTTCCACCCACACCTTTTGAACTTCGTCGGCTCACAACTCAAGAAATTGCTTGTCCCCTGTCCCTCAAGCGAAGTAAAAGCCTCGTTGGTGTAGTATTCCAAATCTGAAGGGTATCTACACTACCTCAGGCAGCATGTCTGTTTTATATGAGTGCTTGTTTGTATCCGTAGAAACGAAGTCGTATAAAGCGCAAATACAATGGTAGTAATCATTGAGGATTCGTCTTACATGAGACCCGAGCTGCAGAGATGAAGGAAATACAACACCCATCTCCTGGCTTGAGTTTAATCCCCAAACCTCTTATACAGGCATGCACAGTCGAGATTTTAATTCCCCCTGGCTACACTTTGACTATTTACAGTAATACAGGGTGCTCTGTAAAATCTTTTTTTTTTAATTGTTTAAATTATTGGTGAAACAGATTACAAACACATTTTATTGTGCATTTACATATTTTTGACAATATACTTTAGACAAACAACAACATACCAAAGTAAATGTTACAAGGAATAATGCAATATGTCCTTAAAATAAGATGCATATAATTTATGTTTAATTCTTCAATATTTGATTTTCACTGTCTAGATACACATTATGCAACCATACCCACAGGTCAGGTTTCTAGTCGCTACAGCTTAGAGACACTGAATGTTACTGGCAAATCTACAAAATCCTAATTTTAAATCCAAATTGGAAAAAATAAACCCGCAAAGAACAAAAAGATCTGTAACACAGCTGTAAAGGACCAGTAAGGATGATGCTAATGCCAACAAGAGGATATGCTAATCATTTAGCTTTTGTCTTGGTTTATATGCAGAAGGTTTTGTCCAGACATTTGTGCCTAGCATTCTTTCTAAGGGAAATTAATACCAGCCTTTAGCGTATGATTATCACATTCTTGGAGATGAATGTGGCTTCATTTCTAATTTGTTCTTTTGCAGCTGACCCAGCCAGCAGACAGCAAGAGGAGAAATGTTGCTAGTTATCATTATCAAGATAGTTAGATTGAGAAACAGGTAGAGGGAGGGTGGAAGGTACATAGTTTGCAGTGTGACATCTCAGGGCTGCTGGCGTTTATTAGTTTTGCACATCTTGTCATTTATATCTTATATATAACTGATTGTCCATAGTGTTTATTCTGATCTCCCTCTTTGAAGTGACTTGAGCACATTTAAAATATATATATTTTAAACAGTAATGGGCAAATAAGCACTCCTTGAAATGTGCTTTAGCTCAATAGGGGACAATGTCACACTTTTTAAAACCAAGGTTTTATATTCTAGTGTCCTTCCCACTGCTCCCCTTCCCTTGTGTTTGTAATGCAGACATGTCGAGTTGCTTTTGCCTAATTCCCCACTGTTGGGAAGTTGGGAATTTGTTTTTTCTCTTACAGCACTGTTTCACTGCTTACTGAAAAGGTGGAGTGTGTATTCATGTTGCAGGAAATGCTGTCAGATATTCAATTACAGTAGTGCACAGTCAATTACATGGTGTTAACCACAGCTGTTAATACTAGGTCAGACAATATTAGTTATGGTTGTAAAAGTCAATTAAAACAACTGTGTGACAATCAAAATAGCTGTCAATCGTAACACTGTGTTCTTCCTGCCTTACTTATAATATTTATTATAATAGTTAGTATGAAGTTTGTCCTTGCCCCTCACTCACAAACTGGGTGATATCACATCCACAGCCTACTGATATAAATGCTGGAACGTTTGTTTAAACTGCCTTTGAAAATTCACTGTTGCCAAAAGAATATGAAATATGAATTATTCCAGCTGGACGCAACTGTCAAACGTTATTATCCATTGCATTGAACAGTTAAAACGATAAGGTTATAACTTCCATTATGTTGGGATGTTCTATTGGACAGCTCTGAAGGGTGCAGTCCTTGTTCTATGAAGTAATTTATATCACTCTGAGTGTCTGTTCAGTCATTTTCATTCTGCAGAGAACTGTCATACTATATTATCCTTCTCGCGGCAGACACACAGCAAATACTGATACACTGACCAAGATTCATATGCTGGACTTCACTCTTTCTGTGCAAGGTTTGCATCATCTGGCATCAATTAACATTGTTATTTGCAGCAGCATTACAAGGACTAGTAACTAATTACTTGTATGGGCAATTATGTCACAATAAACACTCAATATACTTTTATTACCAAGCTGTTGTGAAAAGAGTCATGCATGAAGCTGATAGTCATTAAAGCAGAGTGTTTATTCACTGGGATCATTCACTGTGAAGATATTCATATGCCATCATTAACATTGTACCTTTGCTCTTGAAAAAAAGCTAGTGATCAGTTATTCATTCTTGACATTCACCAGGATAAGCCACCTTTATCCCATTTGCTATGGTAAAAACCTTATATATTAAAACTAATTTTATTCTGTGACAGTGCAGCACTGGTATTGAATTCATGATCTGTTATCCCTTTTTAAATCAAAGTGGTCTTATATTGTTGTTTTAGTATGATTTTCTTTTGCATGCCTGTTCTGTAATATAAATTGACAATTAGAATCCACTGATAAATCCCATATAAATCTCAGACTCGCTGAGTACACAATAATTATAGGGAAGGATTGGGTGACTTTTGAGAGAAATTATGCTATAAATCAAAGAGCAGTTACAGCACTTAGATGAGCTGCTGATCCATGAGAATTCATTTTCCAGAGGATCAGTTTACAAAACGTATTATACATTTAAAAAAAAAAGACTTCTACCTGTAATCTACATGTCTTCCGCATAATTAGCATTAAGACAATGCAGGACTGGATCTTGCAACAGCAACACTTACTATTAGCAAATAACTTTAGCTTATAAAAAAATCAAAGTTAATTTATTAATAAAAAGCACATGTGCTACGACCAATGTTAAATACCACATAGAAGGTGGTATTCCTATGGGCAAATACCAAATAAAGGGTCATTAAGACTATTGATTCAAGTGTGGGAGACAAACTTGGTAAATGCATTACACAACAACTAAAGGGAGACACTATCAGGCAAGATGAATCACAACACAATATCACAGCCTCTCCGGGATATGGAGCAATGAAGGGAACGTTCTCCTTGGACATCATCTGTTGTATCTAGACATCATAGACAACATGCCTTTGGTTTCTATTTCTAATAACCCAACAACACGGGCAGTTCGATGGATAAAGTCTCCATACATAAAAACTTCATAAAAACCTAATTACAGTGAATTAAACTACCATAGACAACCCACCATAATGTGCTAGATATCTTTCTGTGGTGGTGGCAACACAACAGGTATTAATATTTTATTACAGTTTCTAGATGTGGCAGAGCAAAGCTCTGCCCTTTAAATTGGCAGGGATGGGGTTAACTTCCCCTTCCTGCCTGGGTTTATTATGTTCAGGTGGCTGGGGTTGATTAGTTGATTAACGATCAATCAGCGCCCAGCCACCTGATATAAAAGGAGGCCTCTGCTTCTCATTTGGAAAGAGGGAGCTGAGGAAGCAGGTTGGTTTTTTTTTTGGTTGTTTGGAAAGTTTGAATCCAGTGAAGGCATTGCCCAGCCTGGAAATTGTTATTTTTGTAAGTTTTGCTTTTTGTCTTTCTTTGTGTTTAAATTGCTTTGTTTTGGCCCTTGTGCCCTTTCATTTTTGTGTTTATTTATAATAAGTTATTTTTTTGAACTGCAGTCTGTCTCTGGGCCTCTTTTCACTCGCCAGCCTGCCACATTTGGTGTCAAAGTGGGATAGCGCCACCTAGAGGCCCAGAGACAGACTGCAGTTCAAAAAAATAACTTATTATAAATAAACACAAAAATGAAAGGGCACAAGGGCCAAAACAAAGCAATTTAAACACAAAGAAAGACAAAAAGCAAAACTTACAAAAATAACAATTTCCAGGCTGGGCAATGCCTTCACTGGATTCAAACTTTCCAAACAACCAAAAAAAAAACCAACCTGCTTCCTCAGCTCCCTCTTTCCAAATGAGAAGCAGAGGCCTCCTTTTATATCAGGTGGCTGGGCGCTGATTGATCGTTAATCAACTAATCAACCCCAGCCACCTGAACATAATAAACCCAGGCAGGTAGGGGAAGTTAACCCCATCCCTGCCAATTTAAAGGGCAGAGCTTTGCTCTGCCACACTAGAGGAATATTATTTTAAACATAATGAAACAGCCGGTATAGATCTGACTGAAATCAGTCTGTGATTTTCTGCAAATAATAGTGCTATTTACTTTTTATATTATGCAAACAAGCAGTACTTTGTTCTGTTGTACTTTATCATAAATTACTAACTAAGAGAATCAATCCATCATCGCCAAGAGGACAGTTTTGAGAATGCAAATGAATAACATTTCAATATAATAAGCAATTAAATGTGCCTAATTTGCAACTATATTGTAAATTCAACTTGACGAATCCTAGTGGGTTTTAATTGATGCTGTTGTTCTTCATTTTAAGCTGTTTATACAAGATAGATAATGCTAAAGAAACTTTGGCAGTTAGATTTAAAACTTGGAAGGTGAACCTGTTCTGCTCTATAATTGATCTGGGCAGCCTGTTGGTTAGAAATTACAACCCACATGGGTTCATCACACACAGCCATGCATATCATTATATGTGAGCAAACTGAAAATAGAGGAGACAACTGAATTAAGCAGCACAGCCTGGTTATTTTCTTTCATTCCTAGACTTTATTTCATTAAAGTTGTTTACAGTCTTCGGATCAGATCATGTGCAATATTTTAGTCACATTGTGCATGCAGTTTTTTTCAAGGGCCAGGCTTTTTAACTGCTCTTGACTTTAGAGCGTTATCTCTTTGTTCACTTCAACCTATTTCAATAGTAACCTTTGTCACTGCTAGAAATAACTGGGTCACTTTTGTCCACCTGTGATTCCTGACAGTTTGTGAAATTGAATGGCAGAAGGTCTTTTTAAATCTGCCTGGAATATCTCATCGTGCTAGAGAACTTTTACCATGCACATCAGAATGATTTAACTAAAGAAATAAAAGCTTTTACAAGCAGCACCATGCTGCAAGAAATATTCCATCTGGGTTTGGATGCTTAGAGACGGAGCTCTCTTTGTTTTTCAGGTAAATCTATTACCATTGGGTGTCAAAAGCCTAGGACATTTACTCCCAAATTCTTTGAAGTATCTGGTCTCCATGTCCACAAGAGCTAAAAAAAAAAAGGCCAGTCTTTCCATGCACCAAAAGGAACTTAGATTAGAACCCACTACACTATAGAGCCTCCAAGACTGATTGGCAAACATATTGTATATAGTGGATTCTTTACGGTCTCAGATCTGCAATTTCTGAGGATCAAAGGCAGCAGGAGAAGCACATCTGAAATGGATTGCATTAGAATTATTTACCGCAGGCTAAAATATTTACTGAAAGCAGCTTGCCTTAATGAAAATGACTCTCCCAGAAAGAATTCCATTAATTATATTATATGTTGCAGAAATAACAAATAGTAATAATTAATGACTGGGAACGATCTTGAGTTTATACTCCTTGGTAATACCACTGAAGCACCAAAAGGTGACCAAAGAGACAAATAATGGCTTTGTCAAATATTGCAAGTACCTGAATGAATATATCTTTTTCTTGAATCTCTTTAGAAGAAAAAGAGGTCTCAATGCAGACTGCGCATTATTAATTATGACATCTTGACAACTATCATAGATGGTGAAAGAAACATTTATCTCCTTGTTGGAAATGATCTCTGGCTTGCACTATTCTCTCTATATAGCATTGACCTTTATAAAGTATTGCAGATACATGCCCACCAATTAGCTCATTGGGGTCTTGTAGGACACAACAATATTCAAAATTGTCATTCCTTTTATTGTGTAATGAATACTACATGATTGATTGATTATTAACTGACTGAAAGATTGAAGCAATTAGATGGTTTTCAATTCAGAATTCTTTCTTCTGTGCTGTGTCAGTTGTGAAAACAGAAACCAAATACCTCATTGTGCAGGAGAAACACAAGAGAAACACAAGAGAAAGAAAAATATCACAACACTAAATGACCCCTAACTACCATCCAAGGTGCTCCCCCTGAATATATGAATATGTTCCCCCAAGAAAAAAATATTCAGGAATATTGGTTCCCTTTCTGAATATTTGTACCCCCCTATGTTTTGTAACAAAGTTATCTTTCTTTTCATATAAGTCTATATCGATGCATTTTCAACTAAAACCTTTTAAGACCGCTTTCCTAACCCTAACCCTAAACTTTACTCTAAACTTGTACCATCATCCTCTCTGACAGGTCCAGTCTAACCTACAATAGTACATGACAACAGCCTGCAAACATTCTCACATTTAATAGCATTATACATGCACAATGTACAAAAAAATAACAAACACATGTTTGCTGGTGGGAACCAATATTAGCTCTGGGGGTACAAATATTCAGGGGGAACTAATATTCATTTACACTGGACAAGAACCCACTTAAAACCAACATTTCAGTGAAGATTGATCATTTCAAATAAATAGATCTGACACAAAAAGTCAGAACGTGGCAAAAACCATTGTAGAATCTGTTGTGCAATGCTCTGAAACAGATTGAATAGGCTTCTTGTTAGACAAAGCTTGGAACACCGCAGGTGATATGCAAGATCCTCAAATTAGCAGTTACCTGACTGCAGGGTGGCAGAAAACAGGAGATGACTTTAATAAAGCTGCAATTTATAGTTGACTTCCAACTAACCAACACAGAGGGTATTACATAATTAGCTTTATTATCTCAGTTTTACAAAGAACAGGATTGGCAGAAGTTGTATTCTTATTTCTTAAAGTGTGCGACCTGTAATTATAGACTTTCCACTGTGCTTCTATTATGTAGTGAATATGAGTTCCATATTTTCTGATACACACACACACACACTTCTAAGCTAACAGCAGGGAGATTCCGGCTCAAGTAGGGCTGCTCTTATCGGCTTGTCATACTTATTATTTGTTTTTGTTGTCCTTGGAAACAGGCTTTAGAAATAATGTTAACGTTATTTGTTGAGGACTAGATGACAGAGAATGAGACCAGATCTTATCAAAATGCAACCATTGAACAGCAATGACTGAAATCTTCAGATACAGTTTGGTATTGCCACGCAGCTAACTCAACTAGGGTTGCCACATGTCCCTGCTTTTAGGATCAGCCCGGTTTTGAGGTGTCTCGGATTTCAATGTGGCTTCCCGGAATAACAAAGTCCCGTATATATATGAACGAAGGTTTAAATAAAAAGGAATAGTAGATTGTTATATCATTAACTATGTAGTAAATTACATCACAAACACAATAATAGATTTAAATAAAAATAAGTGACTGTAGTTACAATGGGATCAGAAGCCTGTATGTACCTGTTTGCAAACACACTTTCCTTTGACAAAAGCATGTTAAGCATACAAGAACATTGGGAAGTTGGCTGTTATGTAAGCAAGTTCTTAGATTCATTTTCTACTTTATGCTGGATTTGATAACACCTGTAAGGCAACAAGAAAATAGTCATTCATGGCTAAGCAATTGTGCCACACACAGGACAGCGAGCTTGTGGTTTCACAACACACAGTTTATCTGTATAAGTCTTTTATTTGTCTGAAATACAGTGTTGATATTTAAAAGCCCCCGAGCCATCGTTCTGGTGCTCGGGTCACATTGTGTATGGTGAGTGTCATCAGATCCTGGATTGCAGTGTCATTTTCAATTCAGCTTTTTATTTTTTGATCAAGATACAGTGTCGGTTCTACAGCTTTTACTGCACTGTGTGTGTTCAGGTCAGAGATTTCAATGCGAGTGTGTGCTGCCTCAAGGTGTGTGCATGTGCGCGTGTGTGTGTGTGTGTGTGAGTGTGTGTGTGTGTGTGTGTGTGTGTGTGTGTGCATGTGTGTCATTCTGCATACTGCCTCAAACATGTGTGTGTGTGTGTGTGTGTGTATATATATATATATATATATATATATATATATATATATATATATATATATATATATATATATATATATCATTCAGTATTATATGTGAGATTCAGAGATATGTGAGAAATGTGTTTAACACAATGGAAGTAGAAAAGCCAAACTCAGAGTTTGAAACACAGAGAAAAAGGTATTCCTTTATTTTTAATTAACCCTTAGGGTCGTGTTCTCATCAATGACTTTACCTAACAGGATTACTATTACTACTGCTTTTAAAGCGTGTTCCTAGCAATGTCACATACTTGTGTACTGCCTTTTCTTTATTTATTTCTCTGTATGTAAAAGAGTAAAACATGTATTTTTGTACTTTTACATAGTGGATTAAAAACAGAAAACTTTGGGTTTCTGTTCTTAAATCACACACACACACACACACACACACACACACACACACTAACCTTTTTTTTTCAATATTTAAATAGCAGGAAACAAAAGCAGTATTGGTAGAACGTACAATTATCTGGCATTACAATCTGTGACTTACAGTTCTGTCAAAACAACACCCACAGTTAATAGCTCAGCACTGCAATGCTCTTTTATGTAAAGTCTTAACAGATCAAGAAAAATGAAGCCAGGACAGTAAATATCCTTAGCAGATGCCTTCTTTTACACCTGTCAAATCATTTATTCTGCCTCAACTGCAGGCTGTAATGATGGATTTATTCATTTGTCCCTTAGTTACTTGACATCTGGGTGGTATAAATTACCTTTGAGCTTTAAATCCTGTTGGGAATTTACACACTGGAATGCACATGAGCATGCATTTTAATACAGTATGCAAAGGTGTGATTGTTAAACAGGGTTAATGTGTTTCTGTGGGTCCTTATTTTCTACCGTTACTAGGGCTTGCACTACAGTATTCTCAATGTATGTAATACCACTTGAGGGCTTAAAGCTGTAAATACTACAACAGAGTGGAATTCAGAATACCCTGGAGGGATTTTAGGATAATAAACTACAAAATAAAAGCTGCATTAAAATAATAAACAGTTGCTGCAGTGTTGTCTGTTACGGTATATGTAGTATCACGAGGGTTCGTTTCCACAGTACTGTGTCTGGGTTCCTCACCTTTCATAAGGAATGACTCCACAGAACACACACAAGAAAAACTGAACTGAGAACGAGGTTAAAAGGCCCTGCTCTTCATCTGCACTACCCAAGGCCCTTCTTTCCACATACTGTCAGACATGCAGGCTTCTATAGATTATTTTCTAGAGAGAAGTTTAAAAAGACTGATAACTATGGTTGATATCCATAAGCCAAGAAGGACAAATGGATATGAATGTTATACTTTATTGACTAAGATGTTTCCAGTGCTTTCTTTAGATGGAAAGATACCATTCAAGAATGTGCAGTGTATGGATTTGTTTGCAAAATATACACACAGGAATGATGTCACTGTGGTGTTCGTGCTGTTAGGATTGTGTTGATTTGACTGATCCTGTACAAGCGGAAGAGATAACACATGGGTATAGGAAAAGGAAAAGGTACATACTGTTTTTCTGCAGGGTTGATTACATGATAAATAAAATGCATACAGATTTAAACTCCTACAGTAGCTGGTTTCATTGGCATTCTTGCAACAGATAAGCCCCAGCTTTAACGAGGGAAAGTTGTATATTTAAAGTTATTCTGTCTCATTCTGCTTCAAGTAGAAGGCTCATCTAGAAATGAAAGATACACCCGTGGCATGCAGATCCACCTTGTGTGGGGTTACAAGAAAATGAATGCTTGCAGAGATTCCTTTTTTTTTTTTTTTACCACTGTCAGTTAGTGCTGTACACTTTAGTTTTCCTGCTACCTTATCCCTTAAATGATTACCAAATTCACATTGTACAAGGACCAATAACAATACCTCCAATATCTGTATGATTATTCACAATGGTGAATAATAATACTTTAGGTACTTGTGTATATATATATATATATATATATATATATATATATATATATATATATATATATATATATAGTAGCTTTCGAGTTAAGATGGTAGAAAGCAGTAACTATAGAATTATGGGTAATTGGAATATGCAAATATCAGTATTACAAGAGCCAACCAAATTGATGAATACTTTCGATGGAAGAGACCTCCACTTACCTCCAACATTAGCATCACAGTCAATGTGATTTTAAGGTGATGTACTAATGATCTCAATAAACTGCATCTGTGCCTTAAGTTATTTCAATCAAGAACCAAGGCTGAATTGTAAGTGACCCGTTTTCAAATCATGAGGAGAGTAGAACAACAGTTAATGATTATAAGGGTCAACAGTTTTGTTCCTGCCCTGTTATATCATTTGTTTGCTTAATATTTCTCGACTGGGTAATATTAACAATTTAACAAAACTGGAAAATGGACAGCGTTCTGTAGAAGTATTTACATACAGTATTTTGGCATATCATTTGGTCATATTACTGCAGTTAGTTGTTGTCTCTAACTGTCTACTCTTCTGCATTTTTTCCAGACAGAATAGCATTTTACTGTATTTGTAGACACTATCAGAAGTCTACCTTTGATCAACAGTCTTGTAATACTCTGTTTTATTTGACAAATGGAACATGACTTGAATGCAGAAACCTTTATTGCTTTTCATTGTTACGGATTGCCACTGAAGTTGCAGAGATTCTGTAAACAGCAAAACTACAAAGAGAAAAATAGAGAGAGATGCTTATAAACCAATAAGCAGTGACAAATATAAAGAGGGAACAAAGACTGCTGGAGGGCTTTGCTTTCCCCCTCTTGATTTCAGCAATTGAATTTCCATTAGAATTCAAATTAGATTCTATAACATGAGGTAGGCTGACTGAAGAGCTGGCCTGATGACATTGTAAAGAGAATGGATTAAAGACAATTGTGCAGAACAGGGTTTAAACCTTCAATAGGATCCCTGGGAGAAGGATGGCCCTGCAATAAACAGAGATTCATGGCTTTACAAGGGCTTTTATACCCAAGCACGTACTGCGCAGCTCAACGTGGTATCAATTACCTGACAGCTCCCAACACGGCTGGGAATACAGGTTTGAAAGGAATACAGGTTTGTCAGGGGGCATAGGAACATGAGCCTTTTATATGAGCAGTCCCTGTCATAATTCCAATTTGATGTATATCTGGCAGCTAGGAAATTGAATTCCGTGGGCTGGATTACAATTCTGGGATTATTTGTTCTACCAAACAGTAAAGTCCTTTTTGCCCTCGTTAAATAAAATGGTTCGAGAGGGAGAGAAAGTGATTGATTGAGCTTGAATATTGAGAAAAGAAGAAAACTCATTAAGCCAAACAATACAGTAAATAGCAAACATATGATATGAATTAAATGACTACTGTGGTTTGCTCCTTTGTTAATTTTCAAAGCCCCTCCACAAATATGCAGTGATTATTACAATTACACATTCAGTGATCTTTATGTATCGATGGAAACAGTTAGATATGAGGATTCATAACAATCACACATGGTAAAGGCGACAGGTAAAGCAGGTGTGTTTTTCAAAAGCTATAGTACTAAAGCTACCTAATAACCTTCATCATTTCCTAATTGCTGGATGTAATGAAATAAAAGTGAAGGGGATATTTTAACATCGATATGCACCACATGTGCACATATCTGAGGGAAATGAAAGTAGCATAGTGCAATTTTATCTAGCTGTTCTGGTTGATTGTAAAGCAAGCTGTTTGCAATAATTTCTACATTCATAATATGATACTATAATCCCCTCGGGGTAAACATTTGTCAGGGATGTTAAAATGTATAGAAAATGTAATACAAACTAAATAAATAAATCAAAAATGATTACTTAGGCATAGTTGAAATGAAAATGATCACACAAATCCTACAAATTTATATGAAAAGAAGAATAAACTGGGTCTCATGTCTTTCTATATTTGTAAGAGAAAAGCAGTTTTCATTGATATCCCCTTCTTCATGGTTGAAGGGCAACCTAATTGTGACGGCGGTCTCAGCAGCCTTGTCAACAAGATGATGGAATTTTTTTTTTTTTTTCCTGACATTATGCTTCTGTGCTGAAACAGCCTGGTTCAAAATTAGATTTAAATGAAAATGTAATGTTTAAATGGATGAGGGGGATACTGCAAAACAAACTTGGAATGTGAATTGCTGGAGCAGAGCTAAATTCCAGAATGTGAAAACCTCTTTGGAAGAGGGATGATCCTCTTTTAAAACTGAAAAACCAAACTGGCTCTTTTCTGTGTGTTTACGAAAGGGTGTTGCATGTAGGCAGCTGGGCTTTCTGTTTGAAGTACAATATGCATACCTATATAATTACATTGTCTCCTTGTCTTGTCAAGATGAATCACTTTATACATACTTTATATATCCTGTATGAATTGATTTTAATGAGGCAAATGTGGCAGCTGTGCTGCAGAGGATTTAAGATTTTGTATTTAATGCAAGTAGCCTAAGTGTTACTGCATGTTGGTTCTTCATAAAAGCCAGTGTCCAGTACTCCAGTTCTGATGCACTTGTCTTTACAAGTGAACTTTTACTTACAGTACCCCAGGCCCATTACTATGACCGCAATTCTTAACATTTACTTGAACATTTAACAACATTTGAGTTTCACCCCTCCCATCTCTTATTTTATACTGTTATTGTCAGTGTTGAAAGGCTCTGCATTTTCTTTTCCAGAACTGTGTGTAAAGTGTTGCTTTAGGCTCTCTGCTCTCACTTGAACTGCTGAATCTAAACTGAATTTAGTCACTGACTTTGAAGTGGAAATCATACTCTGGATCAGAAACCAATTTAAATCAGCCTTGCTCTTTGAAACAGCTTGGGCTAAAGAATCGTGCTTGTAGCTCCAATACTCAAATATGTGCTTGTATATATTTTGAAATTGCACAGAGGCTTGTAATGAACCCCTTAGTGGATGAGTTTTATGAAATACATTAGTATGAAGTATTATTCACGCTGGTTGTTCTTATTGTCATTTATGTAACAGGAATATTTCTGGCTTTCCGGTAACACGTTAAAACGATACTCGATTTAAGTGACAGTGAAATTAATTGAAAAACACCACATGCCACTATTCTATTGAAATCCTCCAACTTTGAGTCTGAAGTATGGCATTCTCCTTAAGAACATAAGAAAGTTTATAAACGAGAGGAGGCCATTCGTCCCATCTTGCTCGTTTGATTGTTAGTAGCTTATTGTTCCCAGAATCTCATCAAACAGCTTCTTGAAGGATCCCAGGGTGTCAGCTTCAACAACATTACTGGGGAGTTGATTCCAGACCCTCACGATTCTCTGTGTAAAAAAGTGCCTCCTATTTTCTGTTCTGAATGCCCCTTTGTCTAGTCTCCATTTGTGACCCCTGGTCCTTGTTTCTTTTTTCATGTCAAAAAAGTTCCTTGGGTCGACATTGTCAATACCTTTTAGAAATCTGAATGCTTGAATTAGGTCGCCGCTTATTCTTCTTTGTTCAAGACTGAATAGATTCAATTATTTTAACCTGTCTGCATATGACATGCCTTTTTAACCCGGAATAATTCTGGTAGCTCTTCTTTGCACTCTTGCTAGAGCAGCAATATCTTTTTTATAGCGAGGTGACCAGAACTGAACACAATATTCAAGATGAGGTCTTACTAATGCATTGTAAAGTTTTAACATTACTTCCCTTGATTATTCATAGAGATGATTTGAAAACAGAGATGTTTTTTTTCCCGTCTCTCTTGTGTTTCCTGTTAGAAGGTAAGGTGTTGTTTTGTAATTTTTTTTTTCTATTTTATATGTGAATTTTTTTTAACTCACTGTAAAGGCAAGCTTGTGAAAAGTTACTGATAAGGACACATTCCTTGTTTGGTTGTGATACATGGAGGTTGTGTCTTGTAATCTCTTGTGGTAAAGTATCTTATTAGCAGGGTGTGTGTGTGTGTGTGTGTGTGTGTGTGTGTGTGTGTGTGTGTGTGTTTGTGTGTCAAATGCAGGAATTGTGAGGATGTTCATTAGAAGGACCAGGAGGATACCAAGCTGTTCTGGGGAACAGTTACGAAAGAAAAAAAATGATGATGAATGATGAGAACCACAGGTTAGGTATAAAGAGGCTTGTTTATAGATCCTTTGTTAGACTATAGAATAAATTAAGATTTCACACTCTGTTGTCTCCAAAATGGGTAATTATGCACATTAATGTCTTTTTTGTGTTGCTTATTGTCTGGAATAGAGCATTTGTATCAAACTGACTGCTTGTTGTTTTGAGTGAATCACTGTGGGTTAACAGTAACCAGTGAGACATAGTTAACATTAGGTTGTATTTTCAAAGTCTCCTTAGTTTTATATCAGATGTGTTTTGTATACTTTAGTAACATTTCGTTGTTCTTCTCTCCTCTATAGTGGCCTGTCCTATACAGAGAACTGGACATGTTTTGATGAAGATGGTTTACATTACAAGTCTTTTTTTTTTTTTTTTTTTAAGCAACAGCTGTGCTTGCTTTTATTTCCATTCTGAAACCATGTGTTTCACCACAGTGTAATTATCTTTTCCATCAGCTTATTACACAAAATATAGAATTCCATTATGTTTGTACCGTTAACAATTAAACAATGCCAAAGAGTGTCTTGATTGTAAAATATCAATTTCCTATATACTATGAAAACAAATACAACACATTCAAGTTTGACATTTGACAGTAAATAAACTGCATGTTGCGTTTAACAATTGGCTGATCATGATCAACACCTGCTACATTATTTTGGGGAATAACAAAACTATCTGGAAAGTGTATCTCTATTCAACAGCAGCATATTATATATATATATATATATATATATATATATATATATATATATATATATATATATATATATATATATATATATATACACACACACACACACACACACACACACACACACACACACACACACACACACACACACACACACACACACACACATTGTGAAATTCTCAGGATCAGCCATGACATTGGAGATACCAGGGAATCAGATTTTTGTAATCAAGCCAGACCTGGAGTACACTATAATTACACTTACAATCACAGTTAGAATGCCCTTTGTTCAATTACAATTACAATTACACTAAAAAGTAACATAAACAAACTACTTACATTAACATGTTTCCTCTATTTATTCAAAATAACGCAATCACAGGTTTAATACAGAAACATACTATATAACGTTACTTTTTTCAAACAAATGGGGCCACAAAAAGTGATTGAAAATACAAGAATAATGATCATATTCAAATAAATGCATAATTGAACTGTAATAGGTTCATTTTATGGTTCAATTACAATCACAAATACAATTACACAGATATACATGGTTTATTTACCAATTGCACAATTCCAATTCATTACAAATTGCACAATTACAGTGATTAATGACCCCCGGTCTCAATCAAGCTGCAGCATGGAAAGCTTTACTAACACAGCATGACTTTTATAAGGTCAGAAATTTGTTAAGCAGATTTGATTTTCACGCAGCTTTGTTTTAAGTTACTCGCAGAAAAGAATCATAATCTGCATGTCTTTGATGGGAAAGAATGAGCACTTACTTTCATCACGCAACTTTGATGTTGGCTTTTGTTGTCTGTTTTTTTTTAATTCCTGAAGATTTAAAAAAAAAGGACTAAGTAGTTTATAGTTAAAAAATGGAGGTCCCAGAACACACACATGCTTTTTCTATTCTGATTATTCAGTACAAACACCCTTTATATAACTCATGTTAATGTCACCCTCTGCTTATAATCACCATTGTCTCGTTGAAATATTCTGGACTCTTTGGAACTCTCTCCCAGCTTTGGTGCGTGATGCTCCCACAGTCTGTTTGTGTTTGGCTGTTTTAATCAACTCTGAAGACCCACGTGTTCTTGCTTTCCATGCTCTTTAAGCCTGATATCTGCTATTAGCTACTGTGTTGCTGCTACTATTTCATGTATTATGTTGCTATAATGTATTATGTATTTCTCTGTATTTAAAGTATTATGGATTTTCTTGTTGTTACTGCATCTTGTAAAGCGCTTTGTGATGGTGGTCCACTATGAAAGGCGCTATATAAAATAGACTGATTGTTTGATTGATTGACATGTAGTGAGTAACAGACTGTCCATAGAATTGACAGTATTGTATAGTAGTAGAGGATTTGAATTCTTGGGGAACTTGTGATTATGTAAAATCCCTCTTGTCACCATTGATGCACAATCACTTTGGGGTGATTTTAAAAGCACTGGGCTGTTCTTCCATGCAGAAACAAACCCTCCATACGTACACACATATACATTGCCTGAATTTCAAAGATGTGGGGTGGAATATTCTTCAAAGCGTTTCTAAGGGAGATAATGTTCTTTCTCTGTTGTTTCACTGAACAGAATGAGCAAATCTTTTGTTGTCTAGTTTCCCTAAAGCTGATATGATAGTAAGGTTTCCATTGCACACAGGCACTTCACACAGTTCTCTCTATTGTGGGGGTGATGGGTTGAGCAATTATCTATAATTAAGCTGATGTGCTTGCGTTGTCACCGCACAAATGGAACAGAAGCTGTGCCCGGCACAGCTGTGGAATCGCACATCAGTAGATTTTCATTTCAGAAGCTTTTAAATCTGGTCAAATTGTTCCTGCAAACATGAATAGAAATAGGCATTTAACAAAAGACAAGAAAACTGCATTGTGGTGGGAAGTGATGAAACAATGGTATAGATCTTGGGGCCATTACAATACCTTGGCAACTTAATGTTGTATTTGTTTTAAAAGTTTTATCATGTACTGGTTTCTTATAGTTGTTATGATTGAGAGTTGAAAGTAATAGAGGATTTCAGCATAGATTATACAGTATGTTGCCCAACCTTGAATGCTAAATAAAACCTCAGGAACACGTATTTGCCAAATTCTGTTAGGCACAATTCTGTTTGTAAGTCTGTATGTAGTTGTAACTGCAATTGATTTTCTGCCCTAATTTCAATGTTTGGTTTCTGTTTTCTGTATCAGGCTCTTCATTCAATCTTGAAGCAAGGATTGATCAAGCCCACAGTCTCTGAATTTGATGAATTATATTAATTATTTCAAATGCATTTTGCTCAAAGGAAACAAATGCAGTAGTTGATAAATTATGTTGCACCCAATGCATAACAACATAAAGACAAAAAAAAAAATACTAATAATTGCACAACTTAGCTTCCATTAACATCTTTGGAGATGGCTTGTTCTTGAAAGTAGAACAAGTCTGGATATTTCAAGCTTGTGTTCAGGTGCAAAACAAATAAAATGCATTTAAATGCTCCTTAGCTGCACATTCCTTTAAACAAACAAAAAAAACATTTTGCATTGGAGCAAAAGCATAAAGAAACAGCCCCCCCAGCAAGGACTATAACTGATCTTTGAAAACCTGGAGTTGGTGTTGCATGGCTTGATCCATTAATTGTCAATTACATCAGTTGCTTCCAGCAATATAGACCGTAGCTGTTAACATCAGCTCACACAAGCATTAGGGATGCCTGGTACCAAACAAGGAGCTTCTACACTCACAATTCACTGAGCAGCAGATGCTCCTTCTCTACAGTGTGCACTTCTGGGAACAATTCCAGTAGTTAGAGCAAAGCCATGCAATGCTGGTGAGATCTAATAGGATGTTTTGTGTGACGTGTTCGATGGGACAATTGCACATTGTCTTTTTAATTGACAGTTGGCTTTTCTCTTGCTGCCGTGTCAAACTGGCAATTTAGGATTTTGAATGAACTTCCTACCAGTGTTTTACTGTCTGACACCAATCCATTTAATGATGATTGAAGGCTGCAATGGTCTGGTTTTCAGAGGGGGCTGTAAAGAAACTACATTTTGTTTGTGTGCGTGGGTGAAGGAGCGCACCAAGGATTTAAGCAGAACTGAACGCTTCCTTCATTGATTCCAATTATCAAAACTCTCGCTTTTACAGCTTAATCATCATCATTAAACACACTAATGGGGCCACTAGTTATCAGCAGAAATTAAGCAGTAATTAGTTACCTAATCTCTGGGAGGGCATCGGCACTGGTGTGTTCATGGAGGATGCTCCACAAATACACACTCAAGTGCTTGTCTTCTATATATTGCCTACAGTTGTGTGAAGCTAACCCTTGTTTTTGTAGCTTAGTTTCATTTTGTCAGAAGTGTTCCAACAAAGATCAGTCAAGTCCCCACACCCCACAGTTCCTTGTTTCTTCCATATCCCAGGTAGTAAACATCCAGACTTCACTGCTTACCTTGCAGCGGTGATGGGCACGGCATGCTCGTGTGTCTAATCCTTCATTAACCTTAAAGGTCATTGATTGCTGTATCTCATTTATTCACACTATACAGTATGTTGGTTTAACATGAGTCAAAGAAATTGCCTTACATTGAGTGTCTGTTCCACCGTTCTCTAATTACACTTCACCCTGTTGATCTACAGGCACTTACAGTACTCTGTGAGGCTGGTGTGCAGCTACAGGAGTGGTCTCTGTGCTGGCGGAGTGCTTTGAGGTAAGTTTCAGCTGCTCAGCAGGAACTGAAACAGACCATTCATCTTCCTTTTGAATAGTCACGTCACTGGATCAACACACTGTGAAGAGATTTCTTCTCTATTCTTAACTGTGAATGCCAGTTCTCTGACCAACTGGTCCATTTCCAATGCATACGGTTCACTAGAAGTGTTTTTCACAAACCCTGTGTCCATGTGTTGGAATATATAGTGGAGCTGATAAGTACTGTTCATTTGAACACTATTCCTGTTTGATACTACACCAACCTGTATGGGTATCACTGTGTACTAGAATGAAGGCAAAGAGAATACAAAATACATTGATATTGACAGATACAGTGTCACATAATTGTATTTTCTTTCATGTGGATGAAAATATATTTATAATATTCTCTCTATGGGTGTGTATCTTGTATGTTCTGTTGTATACCATTTTAATGAAAATGTCTAGATGCAAAAACAGGGGAAACATAACTCAATTATTTCTGTGGACAATTTAACAAAATTTATTTAATGTTATACATAAAACTTTAGTACCTTCCTTTATTTTTTTATTGACACAAAACCTATTTATAAAAAAAAAGAAAAGAAAAACTAAATATGTTTTTTTTAAATATTAATTCTTATTTACACTTAAAACAGTAAATAAAAACAATCAAATATATGTTATAAAACATTAACTTTCCTTTTAAAATCTCTATGCTGGGATTGTTGGTGATACAATACTGTGATGCTATGAATTCATAGTACACACCTAGCTTGTTTAAGGTCACTCAACAGCATGAATCTTGAGGGAGCTGGGATGGGGGGGGGAGTGAGGGGGGTGGTAGAAAGTGCAGACACTGGCTTGGCATTGAAACCAGACTGGCATATAAAATTCATTTACAGAACAGCCACGTTCTTCAATCTGTGACAGGGTTCTCAAGCCTCTCTTCCAGTTCATAAAGGTCAGTTTTTTCTGATAATACTGTACAGGTGTGACAATCCTCTTCTACTAGGTCAAGGTCACTCTGTCTTGGAGGTTTCTGCAGTGCCTTGCTGACCTGAGGCAGCTGTTTTACTGATGGCTCGAAAGACGTGATGCCGCTCCATTCCTTGATGCTTTGCTGTGTCCTCCCTGTACACAATCTTAAAAGAAAAAGAAACTCAATCAAATAGAGAATTAGAAAATGATTCAGCATCATCAGCCAATCAGCTTCCAGTTCTAGTGGGCATCTATCACACCGTAGATGCCTGCTGCTATGTTACAGCATCAGTTGTCAATCAAATTTAAAATTAAGTACTGGCTACTAGGTGCATATAAAATAAGGGGAAGATTGAATATTTAAAATATACAGTACTAGTATAAGAAACTTTGATAAGACTTTTATATTAAGTGTCTCTAGTTACTGTGCATTTACATAATAGTTACTTAGGAAATACATGTGTGCATTGAGATCATCAGGTCATGCTCAAACCATAATGCAGGAGTCTCTCTCTGTGCATGGCAGTCAATCCAGTTATCTACCTGCAGGACCTTTTTCCATTAGCAATCTCATTAGGCTTAATTCCACAGTATCTCAGGCAACTTTCACAACATTTATTAAATTCTGATATAAATTGATTTTGGTATCCTGTCCATTTCATTCAAATTGAAACAATTCATTCTGATAAACATGCAATGGACGGTTTAATATATTGCATACTATATATGCATTTCAATGACATTTAAGCTTTTTATATAAAATCATGCTTTCCAGATAATTATCTGACACAGTGTCAGAAACTGCTAGATTAAAAGAAAGAACACATTATTATTTGACAGCAATGCAAAGCAATAAGAATAATTGATTTTCAAACAAGGAAGTACGACGTACCAGTTTTGGAAACAGTTGCAAGTGACATATTAGATAAAGAGGAACAGAAGCTGGAAGAAATTGTGCCATAATGAAGCTAGGAAAGGAACAAAACAAATGAACAGCAGATTGGAAAAGAGCAGATTGACTTCCCCCCTCAATCATAAACTCAACTCCCATTAAAGCAAGACAATTTCAGAGCTCACACATCAAAGTCAGCAAGCAACTAAAGTTGTGCAGCAATCTGGTCATTCACCACAGCAAGCACTCAAGCAGGTCTCCACCAAAAACGAAATCTGTGTCCAAACCACAGTTCAGAAGGACTAGTCAATAAAGAGAATGTCAAGCAATGCAAAGGTTCAAAAGGGAAACTCTAAATATTCCTACAAATAGGATTAGATTGACAAGAAACTCCTTGCAACCATCACCAAAAGTCAAGCAGACAATAGACTGAGGTAATTCTCACTTGTCAGCTTACAATCAGTGGCAGCTACCAATGGTATTGAAGCCAGGTCAATTTAAACATCCTTCTCTTTGCAGTCAATGCCATGCATTGAGTTTACCTCAGGGTTTAGCAGTAAATTGGCCTCCCTTATCTTTCAGTGCTCAAGGATGTCAATCAAATCTTCAAGGCAGCACCAAGTATACCCAAACCCAAGCAAGTCATAATACTGTGATACCCGTTTTCAAATGACAAGAGTTGTCCTGACTGAAATAGCATTATTACAGTTTTACAGTAACTCTAAGAAGCTGTCTGTCTTGGTTTCTTTGTCCAATGGCCAGGCAGACCAGTCTTCATGCAACATTCAGGCTCACTGAAACTGAAATCCTATAAGTGAGCAATAAGGGGGGCAAGCCAACCTGTTCATTCATGACGGTGGAGAGCTCACTCAACATGTCCCGATAATGAGACTTCATCTCCTCCTGGTATTCCAGCTGATCCTCTTTGATCAGACGCTCGTTCACTTCCAGAGCATGCCCGCATGCTTCTGCAAATTGCCTGAGCCGAGGGGAAGAGATCCATAAGAAATCTTGAGACACTGCAGCCTACGCCGACACATGTGCTGTTTTTCTAGATAAGACACTGGAATCTACGGTTTATAGATGCATAAATACCCCAATGCAACAGTAAGATCACTTCCACTGAAAGGGTAACAAATCAAGTGGAACCGAACAAGCAATTAACTACGAATCCCATCTCAAGCTTTGCATTTTTGTTCAACAGCTATATTTTCGCATCCAGTTTGTGCAACTCACCCCAGGTATCTTTATCAATGTTGCTTCCCTTTAAAGGTGTTATGTTTGATTCTGAGTTTTTATTTATTTATTTTGATTTAGTGTTCTGCACCATCAGGTGGCTGTATGCTGTAATCACACCATTTTTTTTCCTCTTAAATAGCAGACGGGCAAATCTCTGTAATGTGCTGTATCTGGCCCTCTGTGAGGTACTAGCAGTAATACCAAAACACTTGTTACCTGAAAATCTCTTTAAGAAGTTTTACTTGGTTGTCAGGGTACTTTTTCGCATTCTTTTCTTCAAGGAAGGCTCGAGCATAAGCCATTGGTCCTGCATTTACCTGAAAGGTAATACAAAAAAAGACACAAGTGATCATGGAGCATATGTATATACATATATAACTTTCAGCAGTACTTGAAAAAATGAAAAAAATGAATACTTCAAGGACACGAATGAAGTTAATTGGGGCTATTAGAGTTATGATGAGTCAATAACCCCTGAACATCAAAACTTCTATTATTGCTTCTTGACCATAATCCACTATGACTCAACTCAATTTAAATCTTATAACTGACTTGTGTTCAAGTCATTCTTTTGTAGATATTGGTTTTTATTCGTAACAGTAATCAATCTGAATTGAAAAGTTCAATGTTTTTTTTTTTTTTTTTTTTCTTCTTTGTAAAGCGATAGTAGCTTCCTTATCTGGATAAGGTTGTTTGGTGCTACTGGTTAGGGGTAGGGTTCGATCATTACAATGACCATCTATCCCTACACACATATCCATTTTAATACAGCCTCATTGGTTAATGCAATTACCTTGACACTGACACTTCCCTGCAGTTTGAGCTGCAGTCTGATCATGTCCACTTCATCCATGTAGCACAGCTGATTGAGCTCAGACACTTTCCTGGACATTTCATCAATTGCCACCTCAATGGGGTTCAGTTCTGTGCTTTGCTGGTCAGTAACCTGGACCCTCTTCTTCACATAAGGGAAAGAAGAGCTGGCTGCAGTGCAGGGGAACAAAGCATTCGACTTATTATCACTGCTCTTGCTTTCATAATTCATGAGCAGATCAACAGGGAGTTCATGATACTGATATTGAATTGAGATTTAATTTGTTTCTTACATGTACAGTGTTTTGTGGTGTGTTTGACCCAATCCCCCCACATACACACGTAAGCATGCACACACACACACACACACACACACACACACACACACACACACACACACAAATGATTTTAAAAAAACATTGTTTTCTTGTTTTCACATTGACTTCTCATTGCTAGACCCACATGCATCACGTTGTTCCTACATTACTATTATACCAGTAATTGGCTATAGCTTGTACTTGTCAAGATTGTTCTCCTCTTGCATTGCTCTTCCACATCTCCGTGTTTCTTTCCCGACAGTGTGAATGGAGTTTCAAACACGAAGTGCCTTATGTTGTGATGCCTCTCGAAGTCCGTTCTTTTTTCCTGAAGCTCCTTCTCGTCGAAATACGGAGTCACGTAGGTAACTTGGATGTAGGCATATTTTGAATCTAAATCTTTGGGATTGACCTGCAAACAATCAAAAAAAATAACAGTTTCAAGGATAAAGGGTGTGTATAACACTGTAGCCTCCTTTCATTTCCTGTCCACTGTTATTCATATGAATTCCATTGTTGTGTCTGTCCTTTGGGAAATGTATGTTCACAACCAGCTTAAAATGGTAATATCAGTGGTCCTGTTAGCTATCTACATGTTAATGCAAGCTGTGCAGAGCAGACTCTTTAAAAAGTACTCTGTACACTGAATGTAACAGACCACCTGGCCCCTATCAATTCATTTAACGTTTCGGGCAGGATTGTTGTTGTTTATATATCCGTTTGTGAGTATGTTACATCATCATATATGCATAATAATAAGCACAAATTTTTTAAATACCATCAGCCATTATCTCTAGGCCAATTAACCATGCTACTTATCAGCTAACAAAAAAGCGCCGCATACGTATATATATTATATATTATATATATATCTTATATATATATATATATATAGATATATATATATATGAAAGAAAATTAGATTTTATATTCTATATATATATATATATATATATAATATAATATATATATTATATATATCTTATTTTATAATATATACTTATACTATATATCAATAAGAAAATATATTTATTATATATATACTTAGAATATATCATATATTATATGAATATAATATATTATATATATTTATATATATAAAAAATATAATATATATATATATATATATATATATATATATATATATATATATATACACACACACACACACACACACACACATACACAAAAAATTATTTTTGCAGTAAAAACAACTCCTGCTGCCAACAGACCTTATTTGAATCCTGGATCATTTTGACATGCTCTGCTCCAAATTTATCCGAGTACAGTTTCAGCAACCTCTGAGAGATTTCTGACAGGCCTGTCAGCTTTGGTTCTTTATAAATAAACTCCTTGCTTTCCTCCTCTTCAAAGAATCCCTGTTCGAGAAAACAAACATTTGAAAAGCAATCTCCTACCTATTGCACTAAGGCAAACCATGACTTCTGCATCACATAAACTTGTACTATATTGATGTGGTTTACAGCAGAAATTTGTTTCTTGTTTGTTGGGATGTTTGGGGTTCTTGGGATAATAATGGGATAACTCTTTCTCATTCCTACATTCTTGCTGCGTGACTCTGCTGTTTAATTGCCATCCGAATACCTAGATGTACTGTAGCTGTCTAGCTGGAAGCAACATACAGAATGTGCCCGTTTTTGTTCCATTACAAATTTCCATTTGTTGTGCAAAATTCTATACAGCAGAATTGCAAGAAGGTCGAGAATTTTAGAAAGACCTCTAAACCATCTTACAGACGGACAATAAAAAATCCAACCCCAAAATACTGATTTCTAAACATCATGATAACCCAAGAACACTTCAACATTCATAACATAATTAGTATTTATTTTTTGAATGTTGATGGCTCCTGCTGCAGATTTTCTACAGGGACAGTACAACATTTCATTATTTTAAAATACTACAAACTGCAGCAGTGCCTATTCTGGTATATACTGCCACCTGGTGGTATTGGTATTGTTTGAAAAAAAAAAAAAAATCTAAAACATTCTCTGAAGATCTTCTTTAGTGGATTTTGAGTTTTATCAATTGCTATTGTACAAAGACTGCCCAATCAAAATCTTCCAAAGTATTCATACATCTGCAAAGCTCGTGCAATTCAAATATTACAATACTTGTATTGTGGGTAGCAGATGAACACATAAAGTTATGGCAGTTAAATTAGGTACTATATTTTAGAAAGATTAGTTACACGGTTTTAATACTTAATCAAAGTAATGGATTAAAATGATTGAAGTCGTTCCATTTTGACAATGACATAATGTACCTGAGGCCGACACAGGAATGGGTTAACAGAATATGGTGTGAGGGCTGATAATTACAAGATATTAAATGACACTGGACTACCTTCAAAACACACCTGTACAGGATCATTAGCAGGAGAACCAAGAAAAAACAATATATGTTAGGTTGCTGCATCATTAGCACTCTTCTGAATTCGAAATTGTAATTAAATGTCACAGGAATGTATATTATGTCTAGTTTCACCATATTGTAAATACACAAAAGCCAGGAACAACACAGAGAATCTTGAATATTACAAGTTCTTTTTTTTGGCTGAAACAAACAAAAAAAAAGACTTGCATGACAGGACCTTCTCACATAAGCATACAAAACGATACAGGGCACATACAGAAGCACGTTAGGATAGTTATGAAGCAATCAAAGAAAAGATATGTTCGAGAAATGAAGAACTTACCACAGCCTTGAATATGATGGGAAAAGGAAGAAAAGAGCAAATTACTGAATTAAGGAATCTTCAATTGCAGTATATGTAAAATAAAATAATTCTGAACTAAAACACAAGCCTCTTCATGCCACACACACACACATACACACACACAAACACTGACAAATAATTCATTAAGAACGTCCTTACCGAGAAATAGCATGACATACAGAATAATATACAGATGCAGTAGAATACCATTACTGGCATTAGGAAACCTGCATGATGTGGCATATTAAAAACGGATCTGTGGCATGGCTTGCATGGGTCATTTTGTAAATATAGTGTCTGTGTGCGACTGTGTGTGTTTTTGTATAGAACATTGTTTTTATTTGAATTTAAGCTTGAAGGGATGGCAAAGACAGGGTAGGATACTTAAAAGTATAGTCATAGTTTTTATATATAAGAAAAACCACACCTGTCCATAAAAAGCAACGCGGTAGTATCTGCCAAACAGACGCTTCTCTGAATTCACAACCTCAGTGACTTTGAGATATGACCGGTGGATGTCGTAGTACAGTTCTGACAGTCTCTGTAAAGTGAAGAGGACGCAAACACAAAAAAAATCATTTCCATTAGCAGTGGCGAGAGAGCAACAAATGCTATTCCTACTTTTGCAGGGCACTTCAAATTTAACATTGCAAAAAAATACTATATTTTTCCTCGTTTTAAATCATCATGTACATGAAATATACTGCATACACTGAAGTTTGTCAGATTTCAATATTTCTTATCCTTTGTATGGAAATCACCCAGTACATAAAACACTGCAGCACAATTGTAAAGTATAAAAACACAACACAACTTTGAAGAGTTTGAGCAGTTTGCTATGCAGCTCTTTTCCACAATGAAACGATTAGGTGACTTATATTATCAGGCTCTACGGCCCTGAGAGCCATGAGATCCTGCAGTTAAATGACAGCTCAGCCTCGGTCTCACTCAGCAGCAGTAATACAAGGTTCTTGAAAGCACTTACTTTGAAGTCTCGTCTCTTCTCAAACACTGCAATGACAGGCTTGTTCACGTCAGCAATGAGCTCATGCCGTTCCGCTTTCCACAGGTAATCCACACACAGCTCCAGTTGCTCCACCAGAGTGTCCTGCAGGGCAGCAAGCAGAGTCAGGCCACGTTGCCACAGCTAATGTTTACATTGCATTTCATCTTCAAGCTATTCCAGGTTTCTTTCATTGATAACTACAGTCCAGCGAGAGGCACAGCATGCACTCAAGCTCAGTACAACATATTGTGTGACCCTTCATCGAGCGAAAAGGGAAAACAAACAATGCCGTTTTATATCAGAATCTGAACCCGTGTATTGGGTTGTATCTGAAAAAGAACAGAATGTTTCTATCATCAGATTCTAATGAGAATGAGTGAATAGTGAAAGTGAACTCGCACAACAATTAACTGTCTGCCCTAGACGTGCATTACCTCTGTATATGGAGTGTCCTGGATCCCTGTGTCTTCCTTCATGGCCCCTTCCTCTTTCACATTGGGGGTTATACACAGAAATGCAGGCCAGCCCATTATAAACGAAGCTGAATCAAGAAATAGAGTGTCTAGTACATGCACATACTGTGTCACCCTTTGAAATACAACACAGTAGAAAGTGGATTGCATATTTTGTTTAGCAAGACGTATGGTCAGTGCACCCCATGTTTATCTGAAGAGAATGACCCTACAGCAAGCTAAAAGAAACATTTATCAGATGTTGTTTAGTGTGTTAATAGTGATCTTGCATCTTGGGATGGCTAACACAAGCAGGGTTGCCATATGGCTTCATGTACACTAGGACAGTTTGGGACAGTTCAGGATTTTCAACTCACATCGCAATGCATTCTGGTACATCTGACATATTTCACGTACCTTTCACATCAGGACTACACTTACCAGAATGCAATGGGTGTAAGCTAAAAAGCCGGAGTTGTCCCAAAATGTCCTAGTGCACATGGAGTCATATGGTCACCCTAACCACAAGTAAACCAGAGTTTAAACACAGAATGAGCTATATCTGAATTATACACTCCATGCTATTCTCCAGTGCTTCTCAGCTGGGCTGGCTAATCACACAGCTGTATCTACATTAACTACACAACATTTAGTGCAGAAAGATAGGAATTACACTAACTATTGTGATATTTCACCATGGTGCATACGAAGTTAGGAGAATCAGCAAATGATCAAATCTGTGTGTGTTCTTGTGTTTTCAATATATTGTGCACATCTTGTGAATGCAAAGGGTTCGTGATTTTATAGCAATAACAAGGCTTCTAAAATGTATCATCTAAATCAAGCTATTGTAACACAAACAGTAAAGATGCAGTATTCTGGCAAAATGCTTCGTTTTCTAACAGACACTGTATCGTGTTTTTTTCAACGGAATACTGCATCTCGTAGGTTTGTTAAGCTCTATATTATTACACGGTATTAAAACACTCACATTCTCCATCTCGAGAGGTTAGTAACTGGTTATAGTTAATAAGATTTGCATCCTCTGTGAACACACTCGAGTTCCGAGCCTTTTCTGCTTTCCAGTAACCTGTGTTGAGGTAGGAGTTCAACATTTTACTGAATGTGCTTGAGAGAAACTGGAACATGCTGTTAACTGTGTACATGATACAAAGAAACATGCTGACATGGGGGAAAATGTTTGTTGTTCTTTAAATCAGGACTAAATAGTTATTTTAAACTGGATGAAACAAATACTGTTAACAAAAAAGTAACATCACTATATTCAATTGGTTCTGTATCACAAAACGCTGCATACCTTTCACACACCTGTCGAAATGCATTACACGAGTGTGGCCCTGTTTTCCTGGGAGAGGATGAGGCCCTTTGGTCACATATCCATTAATAAATTGTATATGTTACTGTCAAGATAGCAATACTTTACAACATCACTCCTAAGGAACACAACTGGCTTTATATTACTGATTGCAATTCTTACCTCTCCTTTTCAAGTATTCGGCGATAAGAGCAGCGATGTGGATGTAACACATTGCAGCCTATGAAATAATAATACAAACAATTAGAAATGCATTGGGGCCCATTTCACAGGAACTCTGCTAGCCTCTTGGTTGAATGTTAAGCCTGCTGCAGTGTTCCCTCAGGGGGATTTATTGATTCATCTACTTTTTAAACATTAATAAATACATAAAGAAGTGGGATGCAGGCTGCAGAAAATCAGGTTCATACATTAACATCTGCCCTTGTTTAGAGCTGTTTTAATTAGATTACATAGATCCATCTGTTCTATAGGTGTTACTTAACTGCAGTTACCCATATTAAAGCAGAGCTGATATAACAATTGCAATAATGCTGTATCTTATTTTATCAATGCTTATCAAACATTGAGATGGATTGAGGTGTTTTTTGTTTTAACCTTTTTCCTACAAAACACATACACACACACATACCCGTCTCTACCTGCACTGAACAAGTAGATCCCCATATTAACACCAAGACTTTGACCATTGCACCCCTTTTCCACTGGCACAGCCAAGCCGTGAGGGCCTCGGGTCTTCAAGGTACAGGCAGTTTTCCACTAGTTGATTGTCGAGCCGAGCGAGAACCAAACCGCGAAACTCTGGCCTCACAACACATCTGAATCTCAGAGCCGAGCAGGGCCAGGGGCGGGTTTAAGGATTTCCATTATTACGTTGCGTCAATCAGTAAACACGAAGAAGGCTAACATGGCTTGCACCGTCTCAAGCCGAGCTTCTTGCTCATCAGATCCAAATTACTGCTGTCTCTTATTTATGTAATCAGCCTGTCATCGCATTTCTGTTGCATTCAGCAATATAGGAAGATACGAAAACAAAGCAAAATAACCATATCCTCTGGATCCACCATTCGAATACAGCTAAGTGGCTGTACAGTTGGAAAGAGGTAGAAGTGGTCACACAGGAGTGGAGCTGGAATAGCTGCCATGCTCTGCAGCCCGCACCATCCGCCCTTCTGCTCAGCAAGCCTACCTCTGAGAGATCTCCGTTTCGGACGTGGATCTTTGCCATGCTCTCCAGCCAAGTCCTCCGGAGCTCAGGAGTGCTGGCATACGAATTTGCTAAGCTGTACTGCAGGTCTACCAGCATCTCTGGGTCCTTCTCGTGCTCCTTCATCTGGGATGTCGCCATCAGCACAGTTCTTATTCGCTTGGTTAGGTCCTTCACCTCTGCCGGAAACGAGGTGCTCTGAGACAATAAAGCAGTGCATGTTATTACCCAGCAAGGAGCAACGAATCAGTGCCTGTATAATCAGCTACACTGGTACAGTCTGATTATACCACTCTGAGTCGTATTATCCTTTCAGCTTGTATATGACACAGTAAATATCTTGATGGTAGCCTGAACATACTGTAGCTGTATTATGGGTCTAAAATAAAGAAATAAGTGACATATATCAAGTTATATATCTTACACCAAATACATAATACTATGTAACACAATTTTTGTTCCTGGGTAGTAAGTGTTATTTCCTAATTGCTTATGCCTCAAAAGTATAGAAAATGGCTATTATTCCCCACAAACTTTGCTTTTGTGACCAGGACAGTGATATTTCAAAATATCACTTTTTACAATGGGAAAACGGGCAAATGTGTGTCTTTTTGTTCACATAAAGTCAGAAAAAAACAACATATGAATCCAAATTAACATGTATTTATACTAAAGTAATACAAAAATGACTACAAAAGATTTAGAAGTGAGTAAATACTGTAAATACAATATAATCGTAAATCTTGAAAAACTACTCACTTCTTTTTGTATTACTTTAGTATAAATACATGTTAATTTGGATTCATATGTTTTTTTTCTGACTTTATGTGAACGAAAAGACACACATTTGTCCGTTTTCCCATTGGAAATAGTGATATTTTGAAATTTGTGGGGAATAATAGCCATTTTCTATACTTTTGAGGCATAAGCAATTAGGAAATAACACTTACTACTCAGGAACAAAAAAAAATAAAAAATTTGTTACATGGTGTAATTCATTATTGAAGTACATGTAGAGTAAAAAATATTGCAGTACTAAAAGAAATATTAAAAAACTCTATGACTAATGTTTTGACGAGGAGTTTCTATTTTTTTTATAGAATTTGATAATTTGGTATTAATACATATACTACCATGGTGTGCTCTATAGATCTGGATGTATAATACAGGAAGAGATGAGATCAGGTAGGAAATATTATTAAGGGTTGACGTCTCAGGGAAGAAGGTGTAAAACCCATTTACTAACTCATACTTTCAAAGGTGTGTCCCCGTTCGCAAAGTTATTGATGATGGCGAGAGACTGCTGGAAGCGTGATCCCCCGATCCCTGCGTCAGCTATCAACTGGCTCACTGCTTTGATAAGCTGCGAGGGGAGAGACAAGACAAGCACCAGAGAGATATTACTGTTTGCCTGTCAGAGACACAACAGGGATCAGTAGATAACGCTACTGAAATGCATGTGAAATTCAACCCTGGCCCCAGACATAGCAATACAAATATAGAAGGCAGTGTGGTCCAGTGGTTAAAGTCCAGGGCATTGTAACCAAAAGGTCACCAGTTTAAATCCCACCTCTGCCACTGGCTGACTCAACGTTTGACCCTGAGCATGTTACTTAACCTTCTTGTGCTCCATTCTGCGAATGAGATGTTAAATAAATGTCCTATTGTAAGTGACTCTGCATATAATGCACCATTCACAGCCTACCTCTGTAAAGCGCTTTATGATGGTGGTCCACTATGAAAGGCACTATATAAAGATGAATATATTATATATTATTAGACTGCCAGCTCTTAAAAATAATTGACTTTAACTGCACTATTCATTAGATCAATCAGATTACTGTGAATGAAGTTTTGTAATGAGAAGTGTATCTTAAAGGAATACTTTAACTCTGAAATTGTAGAAATAAATAGAAATAACATAAACAGAACAGAAAAGTCATTTCTTCCTCCAGGAAACAGTGCATTTGTTAATTTGCATATATTTGAGTAACAATTTAACCCAGCACTCCCTTAATGGCCGTTTTTATACTGACCTCATTATAGAAATATCAACTTGCTTTGGTTTGATCAGAGATGGACTCAAAAGTAAAATATGCTGGTGACTTTGAATATCCAAGAGTGTGGAAATAGTAATTAATGGTGATTAACTGGGCCATATTTTCAAACTGTTTACTCAGGTCTTTAATTAAGTCCTGTTTTTAAAAGAGGTAAAATGCCGGTTCATTTAATAAAACGGCAACCGAACAACTAAGCAATATAATCCGTGTTCTCTTAAAAAACAGTTCATTGTCTCTCAAACAGCATTGATTGAAAATCAATTGGCAGTTACACTGCCAAGATTAGGCTGATGCAGGACAGAATATGACTGGCATATGTGGGCCTTCCACCTCTATTGCCATCTGTTCGAACCCATGGAATCAGCACTAATGGAGCTCTAAGAGAACCCAAACAATGGAAGGTACGGAGACTGGACTGGCCTCTCACCCCTAGCATGAGGTTCATCTAGATCACAGTTGGCTACCTGTTCTGAACCTCTGGGGATCAATATAGGATTTCAGCCCCCTGTGCCATCTATCCAGCACCACAAAACACAAATGAAAGTGTTGCAAACACTGTGCGGACACACATTAAAATAAGGCATGTCCCTTCTTTGAGACAATTAGACCGTGTTCACAAAACGTATTCTCGCAGTGACAGAGTAAGCTTACACCATTTCTTTTTTTCTAATGCTAATAAAATCCTTAGCCAAGGATTCCATTGCATTGGTCCTTCTTGTTGAGTTATTTTAGGAACTAACCTGCAGGTGAGACCTCACAATAGACTTCCCTTTGGTGAATTCAAAGTTCTTCCTCATGAAGAAGTACAGTAGAGCTGAGGCCTCCGTTTGTGTTGAGCAGGACCTGTGGTTGCAGCACTTCAGAATCTCATAGCACAAAGATCCACAGAGATCTGCCTTGCCTTGGAAGAAGGCTGAGGGGAACTGAAAAATACAAAGCAGGATAAACATTGAATTGCAGTTTAGAGCAGTTTAATTAGGGTGCTCAGGTTAGGTAGACGAGGAAGGAGGGCCTACAGTTCTGATAATTCTGGACAAACACATTTCAAGCAAAGAGGTAGAAATGCAAAATGTATACTTAGGTGTTGCAAATGAAGGGCTGGATTTTCATTAGCCAGAGTTGGCAAAACAGAGAGATCTAGTGGTGAATTTTAGAATTACATGAGGACAATGACATCTGTTTTTTGAATGTGCATCTTTTTTGTCTATTCAGATATCTTTAACAGGTAAATCATGTACATCAAGTGATGGTGCTCACCTTGTGAATGAATAATCTCAATGCTGCGAAGACATGTTTAAGGGCTGCTGTCGATTGATTAATTTGGAGGAACAGAAGGTAGGTGTCAAAGACTTTTCTCATCAGTGGATTCTGTCCGTCATCCTGCTGCAGCTGTTTCTAAAGGGAGAACATGCAGAAAGTGAACTGGAGAGAAGAGCAGCCTTCAATACACTACAAAATACAGTAGAAACATTTTCGTGTTAGATCATGTTTATACATTTAAGACAGGCAATATTAGGCTCTATAACTTTCAATTAACTTCAATGGCAATTAACCCAATATTAAACCATGTCACTATATATTGGTAACTTCAAAAGTGCAAACAAATGTGAGAGTCATCTTATTATTGTTTTCACCTACAGGATCTAACCTTGGAAAATACACAAATCAGTGTAAAAGCATGATTATAGCTCATTTTAAAAACAGCTTCTTTACCATGAATTACCTGTATTTGAAAGCCCTTCCTAAAATTGACCCACGCTCAGTTTTATACCACGTACCTTGTGGTGCTGAGTGAAGAGACCTAATATGTCCAGGACTGTAAGGCAGACTTCGGTTGCAACATTTGCCTCCATGTCTGTAGGGTTTAAGGTGTCTGTTTCAGCGACGTTACCATCTGCACAAAACAAACACACCAGGCATGGCGTTACACAGTTGTCTACAGGAGGGTATCCATGCAGCTGGGGACAGATTAGGCTCACTTCAGTTGACATGGTTTATTAATTCTGCTTTGATCTCCGTTCCCCAGTCCTGTGTTTACACAAGTGCAGTACAATGTGAGCATTAAATAACGGTGCTTGTTAGATGCAGTTCAGCTGTTTGTTATTAAAAAGCTGACCATGTACAGAGATGAAAACACATCTCTGTGTATACAAACCAATCAACCCTCTGCTGTATAAGGGTTCTTCAGAACTCTCTTGGTTTCTTAAGCTACAGCATTAGAATTATCTACTAAGGCATACCTTGGCAGACAGATACATTCTGGGGTGAGGGAGTTATATTTGGGTTCTGATGCTCTCACCCATTTGTTTTCTGTAAAATATCCTGAATAATTTATTTCTTCTTTTTAATACCTGTGCAAAAGTTATATATGCTTATATATGCTTTATTTCTAAGAAACGTGCTTTATCGTACATTTTCAAAACTGTTTTGTCATTTGATTGGAGATACTAAAAGTTGCTAAAAACCCACAACAGATGTTATGAATACAGCTCTGTACTTAGGACTGCATTCACAAGACTTTCAGGACTATTTTAAGGAATCTTTTTGTGTTGAACAAAAAACAATGTTTTGAATTATGAGAATTTCTAACCCTCTGTAGAGGTGACTGAAAAAGTGCAAAGTGATTTAATTAATAAAAAAAAGGGTTTAAAAAAAAATCAATCTTAACAAACAGTCCTCAAAACAGTCCTTGGGTTATTCCATTCAGGGAGCTAGAACTTACTGGATCCTGCATTTGCACTATCTATCATTTGTAACAGCTTGGGGTTTGACAGAGCGTTCTTTCCACGTATTATCGGCATGGTCTGGGAGCGGCAATGTCTGTGGCCATCCTGACTGGAGTGCATCCTGAAAAAACACACACAGAAACAAGAACTCATGTCAGAACTGGGATTGTTTGTGCGACACGTCATGTGAAATAAATGCAAACTAATGGGTCGTTTGTCATTATCAGTCAAAAATATCACATTCCAGGAGTGCTAACCAAGGTTGGATATCTTTTGGTTTTTGTCTAGTATTTTAATTATATGCAGGTACTGTATTGCAAAGACAGCACATGAGGTGGACAGTTATTGCTGCTTCATGGGTCGTAGTTCAAATGTAAAAGTTCCAGGATTTAGCCGTTTCTCTATATTGTACTTGAAATATTTTATATCCTGAATTAAAAGCAAAGAACTAAAGGATTCTCAGCACAATCAATGGTGGCCTATTAATACGAGGAAATGAACTCCATTAAATGAATTGTATTTTCAAAGCTCAATGACTTACATGGAGTATTTATCCAACAACTATCTCATACACTGAAGCTCAAAAAAGTTAAAAAGTGTCAATTACTTTGTTCATTGTCATTTCAATACAGGCTTTTTAAGTTTTTCGGTGAAAATTGTATTTCAGACTCCATCACCATTTAATTAAAATTCCAGTTGCACACATCTAACAGTGGAGGACTTACACTATAGATTTCTTGTATTGGCTTTTTTTTTCTGTTAGTAACAGAGTTACTGCTTAGGTTGTTATTAGCTTACAATCAGCTAATTAACCAGCATCTCTTTCTTGGAAATCAATGTTAAAGATATGACAGCTGCAATATATCTGACCCAAGTTTTTATTTAGCTACAGAATGTATTTTCAAACCTTAAACTCAGAGGTGGATAAGTTTACCATTGTGAGAGGAGACCGGGAGCTTGAGTAGAGGAACTAGACCCTTTGAGAGTGCCATTGTTCTGGGTGGCCTGTGCGAGTTTAACAGCCGCAGCTAGCTTCCTGTTTACATTAAACGAAACCAAAATAAAAATTCCAGGTAGATGTTATAATATAATATTACTGTTATTGTATGACTACTGTTTGCTGTGTGCAACAGAAAGCCAAGCAGGGGAAGGCTGGGTGAATGTAAGCAGAGTTAGAAGTAGAGTTAGGTCTCTCATGAGTATGCTTAGTAGTGAAGTTTAATCATGAAGTGCTGCTTGTGTTTGAGGAGCTTCTTTATTTAAAATTATTATTTCTGAAGCATTTTGACCTCTTAATGTTTTATTCTTGCTGTGTAAAAGAAGTTACCCTTCACTGTTTTCATGTACGTTACATAATTTGTTTTCTGTTTTTTTTTTTTTTTTTTTTTTTTTTATCATTTGTGACAATCTTTCTATTTTCTAACCCCCTCTGCCCTCTCCATTTTAAATGTCTGATTTCTTATAATCCATGCTCAGTCTGTCCTGTACGACAGTGATTCCAGGTGCAATAGTCTTTCATTCAGCCTCTTACAGAATGTCTAGATCAACACTGAGCTTCATTGAATCTTTAAATGTGAGTGTGTGAAAGGGGAGGTGGTGCAGTAACCTACTACTTTTAAGCTTAACCTTGTTTAAACATTTTAGTTATTAAGTGTTTTATTTCTGTGAACAGTCAGAATCTATGGCTACCATGACGGCTGAATGATTATGCAGATACTGGTCACTGAATGACGAGGTTCCACATTTGAAGTAATAGCATAAACATCCAGACAGTTGCAGGAAAGTTAATACTTTGCACTGTGAAAGCTGTGCTAAGCAAGGAGAAAGCAGAGTTTGCAGGGATTGTAGCAGAGTGATAATTGACTTGATCATGGTGGTATCATTGGTCACCATGTCTGCAGCTCTGTCTGCGGACGGACTAGTGCTCTTGAATGCATGGCCACTTGATGTCACAACTGATGTAGTCAATTGTCAGGAAAAGGAGAGAGGCATCTCAGCTAACGAAAACATGTTAATATGTACAGAATACATGACACAAATACTCAGCACGCATCACACAGAATGACAAGTCATTTAACATCACACAACATTAGAAAGATCATAAATAAGTGAGTATTCTGCATGGACGTTCCGGGTACAGTACAGGCAAACGTTGTTAATGTATGCAGTTTAATCCTCACAGATTGTGTGTGAAGTGCAATTAGGAAATATTAGTAAATAGTGTGAACTGCTTTACATGTCAAGTACTTAATATACCACTGCTGTGAAGTGCATTTAGAAATAAAAATACTTTTAAGAGAATTTCACGATTGTATTCTCAAACTTCTGCAGTTTGCTGTAGCTCAATGCACAGTGCACTGTATCAGTGTTGAAGACAGACATCTCAATGCACAGCATACTGTATCGGTGTTGAAGACAGACATCTCAATGCACAGCATACTGTATCGGTGTTGAAGACAGACATCTCAATGCACAGCATACTGTATCAGTGTTGAAGACAGACATCTCAATGCACTGCATACTGTATCAGTGTTGAAGACAGACATCTCAATGCAGAGCATACTGTATCAGTGTTGAAGACAGACATCTCAATGCAGAGCATACTGTATCAGTGTTGAAGACAGACATCTCAATGCAGAGCATACAGTATCAGTGTTGAAGACAGACATCTCAATGCACTGCATACTGTATCAGTGTTGAAGACAGACATCTCAATGCACAGCATACTGTATCAGTGTTGAAGACAGACATCTCAATGCACAGCATACTGTATCAGTGTTGAAGACAGACATCTCAATGCACAGCATACTGTATCGGTGTTGAAGACAGAGGATACCATTTTGTTTTTCTGACAGCAATGTTATGAAAGCCCCTGAAAAATCTATTTTATCACATTTTGTTTAATTAAATGGCACCATATGGATTTTTAAAATTATTATTCTTATTACAGATGGCGCAGTATGGAGTAAAATTGGTAGATCAGACAAGGCAGAACTAAATTCAAGTAAGAGCTGAATTGTACTCAGTTACAAGTAGGTAATGACAGGTTTAGACACCATCATTTTACTAAAATGTTTATCAATTTTTTATTCACCACTTCGGGACATTAGTTTGGCATGTCTGAGTGTTTTTAACAAAGCAGGAAACAGATTCTGTGGCGATGGATGGAGGCTTGTCTTCCAGTAAGTGGAAGTCCTTCTCTAGCATTGATTCTAGCTCTGTTCTGACGTGTTTAAACCACAGGTCAAGTTCTTAGTAATTTAACAGACTGCAATTCTGAAATGAATAATATATTCAGTACTGTTTAAAAAAATCTATATATTGAAAAATAGACTGTAAATAGATTCTAACAACTGATAGAAAACCATTATCATATACATGATATTATTATTATTATTATTATTATTATTATTATTATTATTATTATTATTATTATTATTATTATTATTTTTTATTATTATTAATAATAATAATAATAATAATAATAATAATAATAATAATAATAATAATAATAATAATAATAATAATAATCATTGTTTACAAGCATACTGTGCTGTACGGTAAGCCTCAACACATCATTTTCATTTGCTTGTACAATGCAGAAGGATGTTTATGAATAACAGGCATGGCAGGTAAAGGTCACACAGTAAAGATGTGTCTCAGGGGCCAGTTTTTGAACCTCAGCTCTGAACCCCTCAGCTCTGAACCCCTGTGTTCCAAAGAGCAGGAAGAATGAATGTCAACCAGCCCCCAACGATGCAACTCCATTAGCCACTGACATGATGCTTTTGACAGGGAACATAGATGACACCACTGCGCAGTTGAAGGGTTTAAAGAACTTACATAAAACAGTGAATTTACAAAACCGTGAACGATTACTCTGTTGGTTTGGGTACTGTAGCTACAAATGACAATTTTGTCAGTGAAGTCTTGGTACAATAGCTTTGCTGTTTGTAGAAACAAAACAGAACATGCATATTATTTAACAATGTCAAGTTAGCATAAAAGCCCCTCTATCTATTTATCCTTTGGAATGCATTATGTTTGTGTGTGGTGGTCACTCCAAACCACAAAGCATTCCATCTGTCACACATTGTGCACTGATTGGATACGCCAATAGTCTGACACTGGCTGCATGCAGAATTTTTAAGTTGATGTATTCAGAAGAAAGCAGTGAAATGCAGTTACATTAGAAGTTGCAAGGCAGTATCCCCTTAAACATTTTAAATGAATGAAATAAAAAAAAAACACACACACACACACACACACACACAGAAATAAAAACAGGATTTATTTTAATGATCTAAACAACAGCTAAATTCTGTCTGAACCCTGCTGGTGTTTTCCACCAGGGGTGAACTATTAACATTACTAAATACAGTGAAAATACAGTGGTAAGAGGGCTGCTCTAGTGAAGTGTTACAAGTTTTAGTGCTGAGATCCTCCCCTGTTTAGATCATTAAAATCATGATGTTAGTATCTAGTACAAACATATTAGACATTAAAATAAAAATCATGTCTCTAATAATATTAAAAGGTTATACAATATGAAACAAGCACATACCTTGCAATATGTCTCTTTCCCAAAAAGCGAAAGTGCTGGAGACATAATCTGAAAGCAAATCAAACACATTTAGAGCTCATGCTGGTATACTAGAAGACAGTGCTTTATTGCTGTATTGCAAGGATGGGGTTAACTTGTCTGAAGGAACTGTAAAAACTGCACAGTGATTAACGAAACACCCTTTCTTCCGAAGGCTTTTGTTTTGGATGCTTTAATCGTTGAGCACTGGTGAAATAAGAATACAGTACATGGGAAAGACTGAGAACTGAGCCAATAATATCGTCAATGAGTCCAAAATAAAAGACGCAGCACTGCAATATCAGCCATTAAAGCAAATTAAATTTTAATTATTAATTATGTTTTTACATTGCATCGGCACACTGAATATTCCTTTGATTTGACATTCACTAATAGTTTATAGGTAAATGCAGTTTACAGAGCATTTTCATAGTCTCCTTCAATCTTTCTGTAAAATACCATTAGTCCGGAAGCACCTTGTCATTAATATTCACTGCCACTGCCTTGCTTTATGGGGATTTCTATTAGGCTTATGAAGATTTGTATCTTAAATCAGTAGGCAGCTGGATTACTAATGAGAGCTGAAACCGGAACACAATTATTTAGAGCAGAGCTTAATAAAAAACTATCTATAAAGTCCAAATATCAGGCATGAACAAGCTTTTTCTTTATTGCTTTCTAAAAGGAATTTAAGCTTAATGTATGTTGAGACATCTGATATATATATATATATATATATATATATATATATATATATATATATATATATATATATATATATACACACACACACACACACACACACACACACACACACATATATATACACACACACACACACATATATATATATATATATATATATATATATATATATATATATATATATATATATATATATATAAAATCAGTTTTAATTTAGGGGCTCCCACATGCACTTCATGTGTTTCATCCTTGTTCTGTAACATTCAAAGTGTTTATTCTCTTTTAAAATGTTTGCAATCTTTACACTGGAGGAAACGTCAGTGTGTGAGAGATGAAAGCAGAAAGAGCTACTTACTCTAAAATGTTGAAGAAGTCTGAAATCTCTTGGTGAACAGCTCTGTGCCAATAAGAGACTATCACATCTGCAAAAACAGGGAAAGTCTTGTAGAATACAGTATTTTACAGGAATACATCACTACAACAGCATTCCTGTACATATAGTTTTCATGGTTTAAGTGGAATAAAAAAAATCACAAGAATACTTTCACTGGCAGAATGAAGGCATAAGGTGGACAGAGAGAGAGACAACGACAAGAGGAGTGGGCAGGATAACAAAATGCACAAGCTTAATACAGCTGGTGTGAGGGTTTTCTATTTTATTTACACCAGTGCAACATGTATGTTGGCTAATCCAAATGTCTGTAAAGAGTATGCATGGTCCTGTAGTAATAAAAGTATTGTGGATTGCCTGTAAACCTGTGTGTGGATCTCTCAATTTTCCATCCCAATAGCTAAGCAGTGCTCTTTTGCCAAAGAAGCAAGCCCACAGCCCCAAATCAGGAGATGGCACTCCGATGAGATACTTTACCCTCAGAGATCGTCTTCATTATGTGAAGGAAGCACATGAGAAGACTTCTTGTTTCTGCCTGGTCCAGCTTGTCGAAGCGAAGAGCTGATCCAATCAATGACAACGGCCTGGCAAACTGAAAAAAGGGAAAATGATCCATGTTAAACTTGCTTGATTAACACAAACACACACACACACACACACACACACACACACACACACACACACACACACACACACACACACACACACACACACACACACACACACACACACACACACACACACACACACACACACACACACACACACACACACATACACACACAGGTTCAGGCACAGAGGTACTCAAAGTTTTATAATATATGATTCAAAACTGTCCTGTTAGCTGTATTGGCCCAGAGATATCTACTATTAGACCAAGTTCAAAATACAAGAGTATTTAAGACCACAGTGGTCCCTTATCGGACGGAGCAGAGTAGATGAACAGATGCAGATGGAGTACCTTCTCACAGGCATCTGTCTTCTCGCTATTCTTGTCATTGTTACTGGGGTTCGACTCGATGCTTATCAAGGAGGCCCTTGAGTCTGCATGGTTTGCAGTAGATACCGCCAGTGATGAAAAGGCTGTTAATATGAATTCAGACATTCATTGTGTTACTTTGTATTGCAGTAAAGAAAAGCACTTTATGTTAAGACAACCTACCATATCAATTTAATACATCAAACTGTTTATTGTCTGTTTATTTCATGATTACATGACTATTGTACAAATAAATATGAACCAACACCTTTTATATTCTTATATTAAATGACGTAAACAACAAGAACGACATACCAGCCAGAAATCATATAAAGACACGTTAAAGGTCTATGCCTACCTGTTATTGAGTTTAGCACTTCTTTAGAGAATGAAGTATCCACTGAGTTTGCTTGTCTCAAAGCTGAGGTCATCTGATTCTGCAAACCCCCTGCTACACTGAGGTCATCTCTGGAGCCCTGCATTCCAAAAAAGAAATCAGGAAAGGAGGAAATCACCATTAATAATATGGCTTCATTTAGTTCTAGTACTTTTTAGAGCATTCAAACCGACTCAGTATTACTTTTTCTGTAGTAACTACAATAAAGTACAATTATCCTAAACCAGCTGAACAAGATACAGAAAATGATTTAAAAAGGTGGGACCCAAGATTCAAACTCACTTGATTAGAAGAACTGAAGTTGAATGGGAATATGTCCCTCATGAAAAACCTTGGCATGTTGTCAAGCAGCATTCCATACAGTGGCAGGTACAGGGATGCTATCCTTGCCTGCTTGCTCTGTAAAATAAAAAGACATTATTGGTGGCGTCAGGTATGACGAAAGGAGGCCAGAGTAGCAACAGCAAGGAAAATCGACAAGTCCTCGCAGCTGTCAGGTGGGAAGCTGCATCAGCTGCTGCAAGAGCCAAGTGTTTAAGAAGCGCCCTCTCTGAGTTTAATTACAATACACCCTATTTGTGTCATTCCAGTTTCCCACTGTGCATTGCACTGTTTCCTTTACTGGGGGCATCCCGTTTAATTGTTTCCTGTTGTTTCTCTCTGTAAATAATTATTTCATTGTATCAGCTATGATCACTGTCTCTGGAGTTGGAGAAGAACGTACACAGATGAACGCAAAAACATCTGTCTACTTAAAAATATGGTAACACTTTAAAATAAGTGTCTGTAATTCCAATGTAACCAACACATTATTTCCTACTGATTCCAAATGAAATTACTATTGAATTCAAAAGTCACAAGCAGGAGTTCATGACATACTTTCATGACTTCATAACATTTCCCTTAATACACATGAAATAATCATAAACAGACACTTTAAAATAATGTCTGCTAATTCATTATGAATACCAGCTGAATACCACAGGGATAACACTTGAATATCTGATGCACTTCCTCTGAGTTCGGAAGTCATTCATTTTGAATTCAGCCCTGTTAATCCATGTGGATTTAATTGCTCGTATTCATTCAATTTTCCCATATAAGAAACGCTGTTGCTCATGTAAGGCATGCACTCATGTATGAATGAACACTTCCCATTCCCCTGGTGGGCGATATTGATATAAATTAGTGAACAGCAAACTGTGAACTCATTAGGAATTGATGGAGGGGAAAGGGGAACCATAATGTTTTGAAATCAAGATGAATGAACAGGGCTGAATTCAAAATATATTACTTTATAACTCAGAGGAAGTGCAGAAGCTTTGCAGGTGTTATTCCTGTGGCATTCATCATGAATTCATAATGTATTTGCAGCCATTATTTTACAGTGTTACTGTTTTACCTTTTCTTTGAAGAACAACTCTAAATATTATTGGTAAGCACTTAATTGTAGAAGACAGGAATAGCACAATAAGAACCACTTTAGTCCAGTGATATTACTGTTGTACTTAATCTTGATGAGATGCAATTCAATTGCTATACAACTACTACTTCAGAAGCTAAAAAAAGGAAGAAAAAAAAAGCACACAAAAAAGCTCATACTTTATCTGCATATCTGTCATCTAACGAATGCTTTGCCATGAGGTTCTTCAGAATGGCCAGAGCCAAGTGTCTGATATCTTGATCCTCCTGCAGCGCAAAGCCAACTTCCCGGAGCAGCAGTCCAGTCAGGAAGTGCTTTCGGCAGTATTCATTGGTCAGGCTGTATTCCGGAACATCTGTGGAAAAAGGACCACGATTCAACTAAGCCACTAGAATTGTAATAATTGCAGATATAGTAAACTGGTGTTGGGGGGGCTATGCCATGTCATTACTGTAGAACAGAAACCAATTTGTTTAAACGGAAAAATTAATAATGAAAACTCTATCTACTGCTGTTAACATTCCCCAGACTGTTATAGTATACACTGTACATACTATTATATTATACAGTGCACTGTAAATAATTGGGACAGCTCTTTTGATGGAAAATTAATACTACCTGAGCGGCCAGACCCAAATGAAAAGAGAAAGCTCACTGATTAGAAACCTGAGCGCTTGTTCATTGTCGATTTAGCCTGAGAGCCACTGATTGAGTATTAGCATCCATTTTAGAAACTGCATCATTCCTTGTCTTGAAATCCAGACTACAAATAAGGACACATTAGGGTACATACCTTGTGTGCTCTCTGTTTGTGAAGGGGATGCCTGGTCTGTGTTAAAGGAAATACAAAGGAGTGAAGTGTTAGTATTGTAGTTTAGGTGCAAAAACCTCATGTCATGTCATTTAATTTAGCAATCTCATGAACAGCATTGTGACTCTGGGCTAGATTCTCAAAGCTACGCACTCCAAATTATCATTAGCATTATTGTTGTCTAATGGGAAAAAAAAAAAAAAACCTAAACACCATTACAATTCTGAAACAAATTTGAAACAACTCACCACTACTCACAAGCAAAGCATCAAATGTTCAAGCTGCTTACTTCTGGTTTGGTAACTTTATTGCTTGTGTTATCATGCTAATGACGTTTTGGAGTAAATAGCTTTGAGAATCTAGCCCACTATATCAAAACAGTATGTTGAACACATTGGGGAATACAGTGTAAGGTTAAATAGACTCTCACTGTACAGGAGACCTTAACGACCTGTCATATTACCTGTGATCTTTGCCGATGGTATAGGCAGGCTGAGAGGTATATGGTGCTCATGGTTACAGACTTCTCGAAGGAACTCAAACTTGAATTCACACAGAGTCTGAAACATAAGGTGAAGTCAGCAAACTGACAGCAAAAGCAGGTACCATCAGATTGTTCATAATTCATAACAGGGAGGGCTGGGCTGGGGAGTATCCATCAGTTTTATTTTGGCAATATACAACATACATAATATAACCTATATACTGTAAAATTAGCATCAGTATTGACAAAACTCTGAGATACTTGAACCCCTTTTCTAAGCTGGGAACAGGAGACATACGACATCTGGAATACAAATTGTTCTGCCAATGTCACAGAGACAGTAGGGAAAGCTTCCAAACTAAAATAATAGATCTGCACTTTTTACACTCAATCCAGTTCATATGGTGTTAACTTTGGCACAAAACGGATAGCATTTGACAAGTGCAAATACATCATTTTACAAGCACAATTATATAATGTACAATTGTGCTCACATACTATTTGCATAGATTTTTTAAAAATCTTTTAAGCACAGTGGGATTTCAACTTAGACTGCTGTCAAAGATGAGTCTAAATCTAAAATGTGAACAAACTGGGACTAAAAAAAGAAATAAAATAAAAAGTATTACCTTATTATCTCCTGACGCGATCATATTGACGTAATTACTGATAAGTTTAAATGTGAATCCTCTGTCCATGAATGTGAAACAGCGCTGTGAAACAAAAGACATGTGATCTTATTATTTGATAATAGTGGTAAAGTCAATGAAAAAAACAATCCTGTCATCTTGCTGCCCTACCTTAACAAACATGGCAACAGCAAGGTTTGCATTCCGCGTTTCCTCTTGAAATTCCTTGTTTTTCCAGAATACGTGATCCGACACGTTCATTATCAGTGTGTCCAACATGTTGGGGTACGATGCAGGGAATCTCTCAGAACGGGGAAGCTATTAGTAATACAATTATATATATATATAGATATATATATATATATATATATATATATATATATATATATATATATATATATATATATATATATATATATAAACATTGTAAAAGATACAAGCACAAATGCAATTAAGAACACATCAGATTTTATAGTGAAATAAACTTTCAGGCAGAACCCCTTTTTTTCCAGAGGTAGCTAAAACAAACTTAGTTTTTTACACAGGAACGTCCTGCCAGCTGCATAACAGTTTTCATATTGATCTGCTTGAACTTGAACACCACTGAGATGAAACAGGGAGGGGGCCACACTGCCACTGTGACCACAGAGGTGTTGTGAGTGCATATACAGGGTCTCATTTACTATTTATTATACAATATAGTTCAAGGTTATAAAGAGTGTTCTCTTACCGCTAGGTTACTTGAATCCACCAGATACTGGGCCATTGACTTCACAATGAGCTCAAAGAAGAAGCACAAGTACTACGAAACAACATAAAATATGTCAACATACTGTTCATTTTGATGTACTGTAACGGCATGTGACTACTTTGGCTAATGACCTTATATTGTGTGCTTATACAATATTGACCTCCAAGTGGTTGATGATCTTGTTGAGGAGCAGAAGGTGGGAGAGGGGAGGGTTCGTAAGTATATATTGTTTTATCATATTGAGCTGCTAGGGTTTTGTACTAAAGTATTTTATTACATAGGTCTCTTCCCACACTGGCTTCTGAGGCAAAAAATGCAATCAGAACATTGTAACATTAAAAAGCTAGTTGAATAACACTAATGAGTATGGTCAAACTACTGAGAAACTAAGTATTTTTATTTACTGTATTTCAAATAATAACAAGTAAACATGCAACTTATTAAAGGTGGCAAATTTGTCACAATTGTATCAGTAGACCTGTTTCCAGACAGCTGTGAAACCATGGAGGGTGGGTAAAGTGCAGCTAGCACCTCTGAGTCTGCTCTGTGAAGTTGGGCAGTGCAGGACAGTTGCTATCATCCAGAGTACCAAGCCCAGGTCTGAAGGGACACTGTTCTGAGCTCGGTGTTGCTATTCAGGTCAGAGCAGTGCTCTATGAAATAGCTCTGTGACTCACAACGGTACAGTGAGTGAAAAGCAGATTTAATCATGTTTGAAAGCTTGTCACAGCCTTTTAAAAAACATGTTACATACACAGATGTTGCAGGGGGCTGAATATTCTGTACAGTACAACACAGCATCATCTCCCATCATGTCACGTGAGATTTGTATGTATATTTCAACCCGCAATCCTACTGATCACTGCTTTGTTTCTATAGCAAAGGGTCTGTGTTATGCATGCATTGGTAAGATTTTCTTTATCAGTCTCTCTTGATGTATCCTTGTAGAGCCACACATATCATTTGTTTTTAGTTGTGTTGCATTTCCAACTACAGTCTGAATTGCTATTGTGACTCCAGTTTCATCTGCCACGAGATACCAGGTCAATTCTGATCACCACTACACATTGTTATGTGACATCTGGCAGACATAATGTCAAATGCAACGTTTTTATTTTACCTTAAGTGTATTTTTAACCGGTACTTGTTCATTGGTTTTTAAGATGGAATTAATTCCCTTTGCAAGCTCTTCATGCACTGTTCTTGAATTGTGTGATTCTGCCTTGAACACAAACTGCAAAAACAAAGATAAAAAATAATTTAATATAACAACTCTAGCCACACATTTATATGTAATTGTATTTATATAGTACCTTTCATTTACACATGACTGCAAAGCATTTTACAAACCCTGTTACTGTCAAGACTATTATTACTATTATTACAATTGCTATATTATGTTTCCCAATGTATATTTTATTGAGTCTTCAAACAAACAAACAGCGAAATCAAGAAATACAATCTGCCAACGTGGCAAGTATTGCCTTGGTGTGTTTTTTTTTCTTCTTTTTGCTATTTAAATTATTTACCAAAACAGACTGTAGTATCTCCAGATTCCTAGATAAAGAGCCATATTCAGAAGCAGTATTGCATGCTAATGCTCACTTAATTAGGCACATTTAAGTAAGGACTAACATGCAAGTGTTGTTCCTGAATATGAACGGAAGACTTTAAAAGGGTTACACTAGGCTGATTTTGCAAATGTAAAATGTACACTACACATGACTCTGTAGAAATGTGAGGCATTTTGTTGTGATGTTGTTCAAGATAATATTCTTCAGATGTTCTTTATTACAGTACACTCCTCTATCCCAGAGACAGACTGTGTGGCACAGTGACCTGCTCTAGCAGAGACAGGAGCTGGTGTAGCTAAAGGCAATCCCAAAGCTAGTCTTTTGACAGCTATCATGCGCCAAGGAATTGCTATGGCAACCACAGTCCCTAGCACCAAGGAAAGGGCCCTCTGCCACTGCTCCAGAGGGATCAACTGTCTCATTATACTGCTGCTGCTTCTGCTGTGAGAGAATGGAAGCCTGAACTTTTCACTATTAATCAATAAAATCTCAACAAGAAGCGCACAGTACTGCTCTCTGTTTATTATCATTCTATTTAAATTCACTTAAGCCTTCTAGCCAGGCCTGTCTCCCTTCCTATTGCTTCAATACAGTACTTATATATTAATAATCCATGCCCTGCAAATAATCCATGTTCTCTCTCTCTCTGTCTCTCTCTCTCTCTCTCTCTCTCTCTCTCTCTCTCTCTCTCTCTCTCTCTCTCTCTCTATATCTCTATATATATATATATATATATATATATATATATATATATATATATATATATATATATATATATATATATATATATATATATATATAGTGGTGTGGTTTCTCATTTCCATTAATACTGGCAGATAGAAGCATATTAACAAGCCACAGCTCCTAACCTTAAACTTCGATAACACGTCACAGAAATAAATATATACATATTATTGCTAATATACAACAGAGGAGCTGGACAAAGGCATACTCAAACATTGTATTCCAGCACTCTTTACTCAGTGCAAATATCTTGAGCGTATGTATCAAGTTAATTTATTAACGATGGCAGCAGCATTGAGAAACGACTGAATGTTATTTGCATAATAGCTGTGCTTGTTGGTTCTATATTGACCTGCTCGATGTGTAATCATTGTGCTATATACACAATATAAAAAACTGTTAAATGTCGTACGCCCTGTGGTTATGAGCAGCTATCGAGCAACACCATACTGGCTATAGCGAGCTTTGCTTCATACTGCACCTTTTCGTAGGAACGGAGGTAGTGGTCAACATGCTCCTCATGGCACTTGGCAACAATGTGGACAAGCACTCTGAAAACAATATTGTTGTGTGTGGTTAGCAACAGGTACAGATGTATTACTTGGATCAACACTCCTCTAGTGGAAGTAAGACATACCACATAGAACACATGCGTCTTACATCCTCTTAGGGCAGACAGGTTCATGCTCACACTCTGATGTCCTTTGAGGTTAGATATGATTTTAAGAGCTCTGTTGAGGCCATATGGGTGTTTTAAACTTGCTATAAGTGAAACGTGAATGCATTTTCTGCACAAGGACTATAAGATCAGATCACTGAAAATGTTTCCCATGCTGAAACTTAATCATATTGGCTTGTGAGATAAATGCTAAGAAGGATCTGAAAGGCCATGGATAGCAGATTAACATAATGGCTAATATAAACTGACAACAGTTTGTGAAAATAGCTGTTCTTATCATCAAATTAACAATTGTATTGGGGTATGTCAAGTAATTTTATTTTTATAATCTTCTTACACAAAGCATGCACCCTGAATACCGAAATCCCTGCAGTTCCCCTTTTTTACCTGGTGGTGGTGGTAATGATCTCATCCTCATCATTTTGTATCAGAACCTTCAACAGCTGGTTGAAGAGAACAGGAAGGAACCTTGTAATCACGTGGATCTTCTCTATACTCTGGAGGCCCTGTGTACAATAAAACACAACCCTGTTTTATTGACTTTATTTCACTTTGACAGATTTTCTTTATAAAATAGATATAAAAAATAATCAGATGACTACTAAACAGCACATAAGTACAAATGGTTGTGAATTTAACTAAAAAGCAATAATAATCATAAAAGTAAAAAGTGCTTAACATTAATGAGTCAAGTCAAGCCTTTTTACCAGCAGGGAGTTGATGAAGTTTGAGGTAGGAGCGTGAGGAAGTTCGGATTCTCTTTTCTGGCACTGCTGGAAGAATCGGTTTAGGTGTTGATCCTGTTGAACAGAAAGAGAAATTAAATGAATGCGAGAACATTACCTGCTCATCCACAGCATATACAAATACCTGCGCTTTCAATGTCTTGTCCTGCCATGTCTTTAAATGTATTAAATGTATATAAAATGTGCATTATAAGACATACATGTGCTAATAAATGCACAGAATTTAGTGCTAATGCAAATCTAATGTACATAACAAAAAAAAAAAAAGTTCAGGTGTGCCGTATTACACTCATAATAAAACCAGGAATGGATCAAGCATGCTAAGCAATGGGAGTCTTATTTCCGTCCCTGTACATAAAGGAATCTCTTACCTGAGTATATACAGTTGACACTACGTGTGTGGACACCTTGAACACTGTCTTTCCATTATCTACCCATTTGATGTCAGTTCCGTTTTGCTGTAAGTTAAAATGCATTCAGTTTAGAAATGTTACCAACATTACAGCATGAAACATCTGCACTAAAATGTACACTTACTTTTCCTGACCCAGGCTCCTTGATGTTGAGGTACCCAGAAGGTAAAGTGTTAGCCACTGAAATGCTGTGCTCTTGAGATACAAGCATGCCTTCTTTCAATAGTGACAGCCAGGCGTACCCCACTAAACAAAAGGGAACACAAACTCTTAGGAGCATGCATCCAAAAGGGTCACGCACATGCTTTCAGGCTGTTACAACTAAACATAGAATTAAATGGAAACAATTCAAACTATTGCTATATTCATAACATGTCATTAAACTGCATATTTCCTACCTGCACTTAGCACACAATTCTGAGCCTCTGAGGATGGAACTTTAACTTTAATGGTATTACAGTAAATCATAACAGCATATTTATGATGAGACCCCTCAGCATGGGCACAATGGTTTGCAGTGATGTCTTATACTCTACTCAGAAACATGTAAAGCACTCGCTTGTACCTGCTGTTTCCTGTGTCTCTTTCTTTTTGGCGTTGGTTTTGGCGTTGATGTCACAGGTCACATGATAGAATGAAAACAGAAGGTGATGTTTCTCATGGAGCTGTGCGGGGAGCTCAATCTTCACCTAAACAAAACAGAATAATATTATATTCCATTTCATTGCTGAATACAGGGCTTTGTGAGAGCTTAACATATCCTTAAACCTAGTAAAAAGTGGCATCAGTCCTGTTGTGCATGAAGCGTATTAATGAAATTACAGAGATGATGTTTAGTGTCAATTGAGTTCATAATACTGAGCACCAAAAAGGCAAGCACTTGCACGAATAGGCAACAACTATAAAGGATGGATAATAAACCACTGAGCACACTATACGGTTTAATGCCGATGTTTTGTTCATCATTAATTCAATGTATGCTATGAATACCGATCGTTTAAAAAGACTACATAATAAATTATGGATGTACAGCATGTTTTACAGCACTTAATGTCTGTGTGGCAGAGTGCTACAAACTACAAAATGAAAACAATTTACTAATCTGCATTACATTATATAAAGTCGGGCAACACTGTAGCTTTTATAAAGTGCATGCATTTTGAAAAGATCTTAATAATACTGTACATACACACTCCGATCGCTATTTATGTGGCTTTAATTCATGATACTGCAATGAGTCTTTGTATGCATAATGTTAACCCCATAAGGCACACAAGGAATTGCTATCTCAAATATCACAACCCTGTTTCGTGCACCTCATTGCAAAAATAAGAAAGTTAGCGTCCTTTTTATTTGTGGGACACATATCTCCCTTGGACCTTAAAGGGTGAAAGCGTGCTGTTTAAACGGGTCTAGGCTCTTACTAAAGAAGACAACCAGTCAGGAATGATTATTAGTTAAAAAAATGAATGCAGAGAAACTGACCTCATCATAGAAATCTGGGTTCTGAGAATGATGCAGAACGGTGGTGCAGGCTGTCGCTGTGAACACAGGTCCTCCAGGCTTGCCATAGATACACTACGAAAATAATAGAGATGGTACAGGACAACCACATTTTACAAAAGCATATCAGCCTTCCCTTCAGAGATGCTCCAATGTTACAGTATTTAGCATTGCCTTTGAACTGCATTGTACACCTTACTAAATTCTTATTCACACAATGCAATTCAGCGCACATTATTTCATGATAATGCACAAACTCAGTTACAGTCAGGCCATGTTGACAGGACATTGCACACATAGTACCCCTTCACTGTGTTCATCAGTTCACTGTTTTTCTACATGTAAGACATAAATCAAGATATTGAGGTAGCACTGTGCTGTTAGAATAAAAAAAAGCTATTGCTGTCATTGTTTTATCTCACTTTCATCTTTTTAAAAACCGTGATGTTACTAACCTTCAAAGGTTTGGCACCTTCTTCATCTGAACTTCGAAACTCCACGTAGACTGCAATGTTTCTTGCCTGCAATGATGTTATCAATAGGTGTCACATAGCCATTAAAGGTATCTTCCCTGACATCGAAGGACATATTAAAACGTCACTGTGTTTCATGATGCAAATTGCTAATTAAATTGAAGGTTACAGATAAGATGCTCATTTCAGTGACTAAAGAACAACAGCTTTAACTGTTAAACACATTCATTCACTAGTCAGTCAGAAAATAAACACATGTGAAAGCAATACCTTTGCAAAAAACTTCTGACTGTCGTATTTCAGATGCTTGGGGTAGATGTAGATTTGGTTCTTGTAGACTCTGAATGGGTGGGAATATTTGGTAGACTCTCGCACAAATTCTTCAATTTCTATTGTAGCTTGATGTTTTTCAGAGTCTTCAAAAGGCTTTACAGGAACATAGGAGGATGTAACGCAGTCTGTAAAAATAGACCACCAAAAGCAATATGCTTACTGAATCTGCAAAAAGGTCAGATTTCTTTGATCAATGCAGACTCAGACTCAGATTTGGACATGAAACAAGCATAACAAAATCTATACTGTTTGATATTTCATATTCCCTTTCTATTAAATATGAATGCAACCATATATGTAAGTTAAAGAGGAGTATTTACAAAATGAGAGTGAAGGCTAAAGAAGCTATTTTATACAAATGATATACAGGAAATGCTGACTCTCAATAGGCTCATGATCTGGGTTTCGACATGCTGTATCTGTATTGCAGTATCTAATATTGTAGGCAATAAAGCAAGCTAATCCGCTGATATAAGAATGAATGCTGGAGCTCATACTTGGGTGCTCCATCGGGACACAGTCCACAGTGATCTCCACACTGCCAGGTATGCTCTGCATTTTGCTGGTCTTCTCTGCCCTACTGACAATAAATGAATATGTTAAAAGCTCCTGGGGTAGACAGACAGAGCATTGATTCCCAGAACAGTGCCTGTGTGTCATTACCTCCGGTACTCAGATATTAATTTGAGTAAATCCTCTGTGGAAACCTTGCTGCTGTCTTGCTTGAACAAGGGTGAGAAGCGGGACTCTCGATCCACTGTGCCCTGATTGTCTTTGAACACCGGCCTGCAAAGCAATGTGGAGGAAAACACTAGTTAAAGAGTCCTGTGCATAGAGTACCATATATAGCTGTAATTCTAACATCTTTTTTTACATTTGCCTTACTGTTTTATGATGTACGCAATCATTCTGATTGGTTCTGGGTTAAATAAAAGATAAAAATTACGTTCACATACATATATATATTTTTAATTATGTCTCAATCTTAAAATTCTAGGTGATGCTAAACTTCTGGCCAAATTTTGTCCATAGCTGTAGATATAATGCTCCTATAGCATGTCCCCCAGTTCTCTATACTAGTGATTCATGCAATATTTCTACAGTAAATACAGTACCGGTGTTGTTCAAACTGTAAACAGCTTCTGAGTCTAACTTCTGTTTCTGTCTCTCACTATTGATACAGTATCTGAACTAAAGAAAAGTTGCGCTGGCACTTTATAACACAGACATCTTATTCAGCAGTTGTTTTATAACTAAATAAACATTAGGCACATTATGTGGTTATACTTCCTAATGTATTTACTTTTTTGCTGTGAGAGGAGCTGCAGCTTTCTAAGGGAGACGAGACGCTACAGCTTCACTTCAGCCCCGCTCCGGCAGACTGGGACGAGCCCATTACCTCTTCCCCTCACCCGACCAGCTCTCCTTCTCGCACTTGGTTTGCATGTCTGACACTTAGAACTGAACTCCCGACCTCTGTTTTACCAGGCTATTTATCGTTTAAAATAGCTCATTAAAATAATCCACGAATGGGAATGTTACCTTTTTTTTTTTTTTTTTGTAAAAAAATCTATCCTTGATTACATAATGCTTTATGCATGGTTAATTCACAGAAACTGAAATGTTTGCTTCACTATACGTGCATTATAAAAAAAGGAGTTATTTTATTTTGTATTTTAGTCAGATATGTGTTGTTCTGTGTCCCGTGGCGCGCACCACCTCCCCCGGTGTGTCCCCGGAGACCAGCGTTATAGCAAGGAAGCATATATATATATATCATTGGGCAAAAACATTTCTCAATATTTGCTTGGAAGCGTTCAACAGGAAAAAAGTTTTCTATGGACCGTGGATCATCCAGATCCAGATCATCCAGCCTTCTTCCAGTAGTTCACTTACTATAATTCATTTTAGTGGTAGCCTCATCACTGTTATGGTACATTTAAGCACTGCTCATCTCTGCACGTGTGAATTCATGCTGCCTTGTGAAATAATGTAGCATAGTAGGCTGCGGAATCTAGATAATTAAATTATTTATCCTTGTGCATCCGCTGTGACCATAACTGCATAGAAAAACATTAAAGCATTAGTAACAAGTAGACTTTCCACAAAAGCCTTTGGTTAATGTGCAACACAATCTTACCGATTATTTAGATATGAACAGTAATGTAACACTGACTGTAGGGCTGTGGGTCATAAATAGACTTCACACACTGGTATTGCATTAACACTTATTTTTAGCCTTACCTTATTGACCAAGCAAACGGCATTCGGTATTTGCCCAGCTTGCTGCAAAACTGCTTGTTGGATTTTAGCGTCTTCTGGATGGTCTGGAAAAACCAAAGAAACAAGAACATTCTGTTATTATTATTATTATTATTATTATTATTATTATTATTATTATTATTATTATTATTATTATTATTTTAATGTTGCAAACATGATTTGAATATAATATAGTATTATCCCTTTTGTTATGCTTTCTCAAAATCCATTAAAAAATGTAGTGCCTCAATAGATTTTATATTTAAGATACTGGTAGCTGTTACTTCACAAGCCCATGCTGACTATATCAGCTTGATATGTGTTTGGTTACATACAATGAGCATACCAAAATATGTATTTTTCCCCCTTGTGAACATCCTTGAGCTTAAACAGACTTTTGAAGATCTAATGTAACTTTCATTATAGGAAATGACAGAAAATGACAGAAAAATGTGTTATATTCAGTATCTGGGCATTCTTTCCATTGTAATCCACCGTTTTCAGGTACTTGATGAAGTCGTCTCAAGTTGAAGTAACAGAAGCATGCTAAAGCAGAAGCAGTTTCACTTAAGGAGTCGTGCTACCTTGCTGGAGTCTGTACTCTTTATGTACGGCTCAGCTCCGCTGGCAATGCTCCCCATCAGCACTTTTTCTATTCTGGCCACCAAAACGATATCAGAGTGTGGGTTTGTAACTGAGAAAATCGCCTGCAAGAGAAATCCCAAGCTGGTTAAATTAACAGCGGATTTAAAGCCAGATTGGCATCGTTTATTAAGGTATTACAAGCTTATCTGAAACAACACTGAGCGTTTTTTGAGGTTGCTTGAATGACGCGTTCTTTGTATCCAATCCCAAAGAATTTTCATCGGCAAAAAAAATATTTTAGAATGTAAGCCCCCTATTATAAGAAGAAATGCAGGGCAGAAATTCTCAGAGGAGGGGTGCTCAGGTCTACTTGCATTCGGCTCCACAAATTAAGGGCACACAATCTGCATAACTTGTATGGAGTACCAAGCAGAGACACTGCTACAAAGTTCAGGTCATTCAAATAAGCAACAGAACATGCAGTGTAGAACACTTACGTGAAAGCTAATCAAACATCACTACACAATTTTGTATTTGTAATCAGTAATCGTTATAACTGAAGCAACAACAGCATTAGGAAAACCAGGAGGGAAAATGCATTTTTATTCAGTTGTAACTGCTGTTCATGTGCTGTAACACGTGAGTATTTCTGCATCTCTTTCCAGTACAAATCCATGCTGTAGCCGGAGTGTACCTGTTTTGGGTAGCGCAGCCAGTCTTCCTGAAGCCCTCTCAGCTGACATTCCCCTGGTCTTCTTTCAGCTGGAGAGCTCACCCCATTCTCCACCACCGACGACGAACCTGAAACCATCTCCCGGACCAGGTCGTGGTTCAAATCCACGTGGAAGTCCGCCGACACCTTCCGGCCTTCCCGGATATCAAACAGGGCGATGCTGATGTAGAATGGCTCGATCTGAGGAGTTGCAAGCATTACAGACGCCATGTTAAAGAATGCATGGGAACCCTCAGGCAGGTTGGGCACCAACTGGGATCTGTCTGATCTGTGTGATACAAAAAGCTTGGATTATATCTGCATAATACAAGAAGCCTTGTGGACGAGACTTGTGATTAGCTCAGCATGATCAAAACTAGAGGTATATAGGAATTGGATCTGGTTACACGATGCGTTTTTGGACACAAACATGTTTTTACACAACTTTCGGTTATTGACACCCACTTTCAGTTCCCCCCCTCTCCACCTGTTTCAGGTTTGGAATCTTCATATTTCCATATGTTCTTAGTAAGAGCAATCATAGGAGTATGTTTTAATTTGGTGAAAGGTGATGAGGACTGAAAACCATGAATTGATTTGGTTGAAGCAAGGATATCAAACTTACATTGGTTATCGGTCCGGTCTCACTGTCACTGACACAGCCCTGCAGTGTTAGGTTAAGGGATTTACATGATATCATCAGCCTCTTGCCGATTTTCTCTTCCAAAGGTTTCACTATGGACTCATTTGATGAAAACTCAGACTTCTGCGCCTTCGGTGCCTTAAGATCAAACAGAAATTAAATTGCATTTGCATTCAAAAGACCAGAAACATTTTCAGCTGGTTTAACAGGCCCTGGGGCTGATCTTGGACCATACTGCCTAGCACAACATTAGCTAGTTCATGACTAATGCTAAACTAGTCGACAGTTAATACTCCACCACAATGCCAGCACTTACCGGTAAGTCAGGATCAAGTGAAAACAAGTTAAGTCTGTTCTCTGTTCTTGCCATTTTAACTGTGTCCTCTGTTTCAGTGAGGTACTGCAGAAATAAAAGAACAAGCTTCATTTGTCCATACTTTTTGAAGACATAGAAACCTCTGTGTAACTGGCACTTTATAACTGAATATGCTTGATCGACATTCACATGCATTGATATTGTGAAGGGAAACAAAACACATTCCATTGAATAGTCTTCAGTTACCTTTGCCAGTTCTGGATTTATACTGTCTTCTGAAGACTGGTCTGCTTCAGGAGGGCAGCTCTCACATGGCGTCATGTCAGCTGACTCTAATTTAAAGAGATCAGTAATAAGAGAAACCATTTCCACTTGCTTCGCTCACACAAACGTTTATTTTGAAGATCAGTCGCTGATAGAAGTTTTTTAAAATTGGTTTCTAGTTGTGAACAATTAGGAAGCTCTGAAAACATGAACAATAAGTTTATATACAACACATACAATAATTATTCATGTTTTGTAATAAAGTAAAAGAGAGGTCATATTCACCAAACTTTTTTTTAAGGAATATTAGTTAAGGACTGTTTTTTAAAGCCCATATTGATTAATTAAATCAAGCTTCAACTCCATAGAGAGTGGGATAGTTTATTCTCAAAATATCTATTTAAAACAATTCCTAAAGTCTTGTGAATAGGGCCAACTCACTGAATAGCCAAAAAAGGGTGTCTTTCTGACTTCCTGACTTTAGAGGGAATGGTACCCAGAGTGTTTGAGGATAACAGTGGACAGCAGCTCCCAAGAAAGAGCTAGCCTGCCCAGTGCAAACACAGAAAAGAGGGACATAGACACAAGGGTTAAAGAACTAGGGCACTTCCTTAATGGAGACAAGTCGTATTACAGTCTGAAAAGGTACATTTATTACCATGCTAAGAGGAGCTGCCATAGGCTCTTCTGTGTCAATGACACAGAAATATTTTCGCGGCTCACCTGGCTTACTGTCTGTGAGGTCGATGCTTTTCCTGTCCTGCATTGGCCCTTCAGGACTGATCTGCAAGATTCTGTTCAGGGTGGAAATCCAGTCGTCCATATCCTGCTCATTTTCAGCTGCCAGGACAAAGTATGTCACATCATTCATTTTCAGCTCGAAGGTATACTTCCTCACCTTGTGGTTCTGTAAAAGTGTTTGATTAAAGAAATTAGCATTAGATCATTAGCAATGTTATTATCATATCTATCTAGCTATCTAGATAGATAGATAGTCTATAGATATATATATATATATATATATATATATATATATATATATATATATATATATAGTATATATATATATATAGATAGATAGATAGATAGATAGATAGATAGATAGATAGAAAGATAGATACCAATTTTCCACAGCCTTTTATCAACCTGCACGTTTTGTTTTATTTATTTTTTTAGTTTATTTTTTTAGGTAGAAAATTGAGTGAGTGAAAAAAATAATTGTCACAGAAAGTGTCTCATTGGAGGATCCTTTTTTTTTTTTTTTACAGCAACAGTTGCATTACAGTTCCTTTTAAACCTTGCCAGACTATTAATATAGGAGCATTCAAAATTCATCAAGAACTTACATTCTTGCTTTGGGATTTTTTAAAGCTAATATTATGAATACAAAGTATAAAGGCACAGGTATTAAAACAGGATTGTTGAGCTTCATTATTATTATTATTATATATTATTATTATTATTATTATTATTATTATTATTATTAGTAGTAGTAGTAGTAGTAGTAGTAGTAGTATTTCATGGGTAGCATATTTTGAGGGACACATATAACACAGCAATTTTATCAAAGAGGAAACTTTTATGGTCACACATTATCCAGTTCCATTCCACCATTCTACTTATTTCAATATGAGTGCATCACTATTGAACCTTGGTTGGTTTGATTACAGCCTGATACTTCTAAGGCAGCAGTTTTCAGCCCTGGTCTTTAGCCATTTGCATTGCAGTCTGGTAATGAAGACAGACCCAAGAGCAATGACTGTATCTGCACACTGTGTCTCAGAGACGTGCTGTTTTATGCGCATTGAAAAAACAATACAATTAAGCAAAATTGTGCTCCTGGTTGAAACCGTTGATGGTACCCAAGAAACAGGGAAGCTCTGTTAATGAGACCAGCTTTAATAAAGCAGAGTTCAAATGGGACTGTAACTCACCTGCACCACACCAGTACAAGAATCGAGGAATATACACCCTTTGGGCTCTTTTGAGATTTTCTCATCTTTGTAAAAATTCATGATGTATGAATTATCTGAGAGCTGTGTGAGCTGGAAATATCTCCTTTTGAATGACTGAAAAAAAAAACAAACACAAACAAATATTACAAATTTCTAAAATGTATACATACTTTTTTTTAAAAAACATAAGTATTTTTTTTAATTAAGGCAATTTCTAAATCACAAATACATTTTTGCATGTCAGATTTGTATTATTTTGAACAAAATAATGTTCCCCTATCAATAGCTTTAACTATAACTTTAAAAAAAAATATATATGATTGATTAATAAATGTTTCATATGCATGAAACATTTCTACACTGCAGTTAAATAAACAGATGCCAGACTAGCAGACAGTGGCATACATTTTAAACTTAAGAGTTAACATGTAGTGAGCAGAGCCCTCTTTACATTTTGAGTGTGTGCTCCAGTAGTTGACAGTACCTGCACGCTGCCACTTGCAGCTAAGCCTATGCACTGTATGCACAGACATCGTGTCATGATGCATGTGGGGGATGCGAAGCTAATATTAGCACACAAAGCAGTGGCAGTTCCTATACATACCCGAACAGTGATGCTGTTGTTCACAGTGCTGTTGAAATTCCCTTTATAAAGCCAGCCAGACTTGAAAACGCCAAACCCTCCTCCCCCTCCACCTCCTCCTTTAGAAGACGACAGGGATGTCGTGTCCTGTGAAGACAAGCAATGTTAGCTTTATGAGGCTGCACCCAAAGACACCCCATCTCATTGTATTACACAATTTCTGTTTCAAATGTATTATATTAAACTAAACAATATGTTAGAGATTCTCAGCTTTGTTGGTCAAGTATAGGTCAAGTATAGGGCCTTGACCCTCCCCTCCCAGACATGGTAAAGGATTTTCCAGGAGTTCTAGCCTGAAATACAACTGGTACAGAAATAGCCACCACTGGATGCTGGATGCTCCAAATCACATAATAGCCAGGAGCTGTCTAAATCACTACAATGAGATGAATAACAGTAAAATATAATTACATACATGTCAGAACAATCAAGAAAGGGGCCTGTCCTAGGAATCACAGTAATATGATGAATTAACTTTTGTAAATCTGTGTGCTATTCACATATGTTGAGGTGTACAATGAACAGATGTAGGTTGAGGGTGATGTACTTACTTCATCTTTATCAACGTCTTCATGATCGATTTCAAAAGAATGTGATGGCAGCTTCTCTGGTTTGTAATGTTTCCTGTAAAATCGAAAATGCATCTTTAAGCCATTGCCCAGTTGCCCATTAACTAGCTCATGCAAAACAGATTCAACTCCTTAGTCTTCAATGAATCGATACAACCGTATCATTCATTCTCCAAGCACTGCATTTTGCTCTGTCTGGCTGTCCATTAAATTACATTAAATCACTTTTACATTATTTAAGAGCGAGTTCAGTACACTAAACAACTGTAGTAGTGTTCAAGTATTAATTTTTAATGTTACTGCTATATAACGGAATGGTCTTTCTTATTACAGTTAGAAAAATGCAAAAAGTATTTTACGGGAAACCTTATTTATAATTCACAGGCAGTTATCTCAAAAGAAACACACACATCGATAAAGTGGAATAAACCTTTCTGAAATAGATTTGAAGTGTCTGTCCATCCATGAGTCTATCTGGACAACACAGGACACAGAGGCTGTCATTCACAAAGCAATGGATTACTGTCAGTGTGCATTAATATGCCCATATATATATATCATATATATATATATTATATATATATATATATATATATATATATATATATATATATATATATATATATATATACACAGCTCTGGAAAAAAAATTAAGAGACCACTGCAAATTTTTCTTAAATCAGCATCTCTACATGTATGGCAGGCACACCTCATTCTACTGAATGAGATACTGATTAGGGGATCACCTGAACCAAATCTTATTTAACGAGGAAAAGTATAAAAACCACTCCAGTGGTCATCACTATCCTCTTGCAATAGGACCAGCTGGATGGCAAAACAGTGCTAGTAGTACCTCAAAAGTAATTGGAATCAAAAAATAACTATTGACCATGCCCAAAGAGTTGAAAAGGAAAGTTTTGAGTGAGGAAAAGAAGGGTTCAATTCTGGCTTTACTGGCAGAGGGATACAGTGAGCGTCGGGTTGCTTCCATCCTTAAAATTTCAAAGACGGCGGTTCATAAGAACAAGGTCAAGCAGCACACATTGGGGACAACCAAGCTACAGACCGTCAGAGGGCGAAAACGACTCTCCACTGATCGAGATGACCGCCAACTCATTCCAATGTCACTCAGCAACCGTAGGATGACATCAACTGACCTACAAAAAGAATGGCAAACGGCAGCTGGGGTGAAGTGCACGGCGAGGACGGTTCGAAACAGGCTCCTAGGGGCAGGGCTGAAGTCGTGCAAAGCTAGAAAAAAGCCCTTCATCAATGAGAAGCAAAGAAGAGCCAGGCTGAGGTTTGCAAAAGACCATAAGGATTGGACCGTAGAGGACTGGAGTAAGGTCATCTTCTCTGATGAGTCCAATTTTCAGCTTTGCCCAACACCTGGTCGTCTAATGGTTAGACGGAGACCTGGAGAGGCCTACAAGCCACAGTGTCTCGCACCCACTGTGAAATGTGGTGGAGGATCGGTGATGATCTGGGGGTGCTTCAGCAAGGCTGGAATAGGGCAGATTTGTCTTTGTGAAGGACGCATGAATCAAGCCAAGTACAAGGTTGTCCTGGAAGAAAACTTGCTTCCTTCTGCTCTGACAATGTTCCCAAACTCTGAGGATTGTTTTTTCCAGCAGGACAATGCTCCATGCCACACAGCCGGGTCAATCAAGGTGTGGATGGAGGACCACCAGATCAAGACCCTGTCATGGCCAGCCCAATCTCCAGACCTGAACCCCATTGAAAATCTCTGGAATGTGATCAAGAGGAAGATGGTCACAAGCCATCAAACAAAGCCAAGCTGCTTGAATTTGTGCGCCAGGAGTGGCATAAAGTCACCCAACATCAATGTGAAAGACTGGTGGAGAGCATGCCAAGACGCATGAAAGCTGTGATTGAAAATCAGGGTTATTCCACCAAATATTGATTTCTGAACTCTTCCTAAGTTAAAACATTACTATTGTGTTGTTTAAAAATGAATATGAACTTATTTTCTTTGCATTATTCGAGGTCTGACAGCACTGCATCTTTTTTGTTATTTTGACCAGTTGTCATTTTCTGCAAATAAATGCTCTAAATGACAATATTTTTATTTGGAATTTGGGAGAAATGTTGTCAGTAGTTTATAAAATAAAACCAAAATAAAAATGTTCATTTTAGCCAAACACATACCTATAAATAGTAAAACCACAGAAACTGATAATTTTGCAGTGGTCTCTTAATTTTTTCCAGAGCTGTATATATATATATATATATATATATATATATATTATATATATATATATATATATTATATATATATATATATACCTAATCTCGAACACTGACATTAATTCTCCACACTCTAATTCTCACTAATCCACATGAACACCTATTTTATACCTTCATGGCTAGACCATTAATGAATCATTTAACCATGTATTCAGTTGTCAGTTCCAGCCACATTCCCACGTGTGTTTACAGGGAGGATTTTAATTCACTTCCTGCCACACACCACACAGATCAATGCTCTGACAAAGATTTCACCCTGCCTATATAATTGTCAAATGCTACCACTATTCTACCAATGCTGCCCTTGAGATACTATTACCCAACAGTCAGATCCATTACCATTGTGGTGTCACTGCACTGACATTGAAGATCAGTGCTTAAGAGATTTCCACTGAGCTTGGTTCATGTCAGCTAGGCAAATACAGATAGAATACACACTTTGTACTAAAATGGTCAACCTTATAAAGTTAGTCAAGCCTTGTTCCAGTCATTGCTTCTTATGCATTGCAAAAGAACCCTTACCTGGGCAATAGCCGATAATCTCCCGAATACTGCTCGTGTTTATAATGGACAACATGCCACTGGGAGTTGTAGAATTTACAGGCCTGAAAGAAGAAATACAAACACATATCATTGTTGGAAGAGATCATTATATACAGAAAGCCTTAAACACATGGTGAGGCCATACTGCTGTCAGTGACCAGAAAATCACATGTACTGCTGTACTGCCATTGTGCCAATGAGGCGTCAACTTGAACAACAAAAAAAAAACAAAAATCTCAAGATAGTGTTTTAAAAATGTATTATACAGTGCGTCAAAAATGCCTTACAAAACAGACATTTTAATGACATTCAGCATTGCTCATCTGGCAAGGACAATTATAAATAGCACAATAGAACGCTCTTCGGATAAAATCTCAAAGATTCGTACTTGATGATGTAAATAAGGCCTATTTGCTCTGAATAAAGAGGGTTTGTAAGATCTTGAATTTTATAAATTCAACCAATATGGTTATTTGTGAAAGCAACACAGCTTCAATGGATAGTGTTACATGTTTTTTTAATGCTCTGTAATTATAGAAGCCTTATGCTGTTGCTATTTTCGAGACAACAGATATACCACCATTTTTAAAATAATGTAAACCTCAAAAATTATTCGGTTCATTTATGTGTAACTCAGTACATGAATCACAAAGCCACTACTGAAACACTGTATAAAGGCAAGGCTTACGTGCCGACTTAAAACAAAATGTTGTATTGTTATATTTGCATTAAAAAATGCAGTTCTATCCCCTGTATGCTCACCTGCTCAAAAGTACAATGTGTGCGTTAAACATCCGATAAATAAGTTCTTTCACTTCTCATTTTAAACATCTGGAAAATCCCAGATGCCGAAGGTTACACCACAACTACCATCTACGAAGACACACCGAACAAAACAGTAGAGAACTAATTGACCCCTCCTCAGATTGTGGCACAGCATGTGACTGTGTGTATCTGTTTGTGTGGGTGTAGTTTCAATGGTCCAAAAATTGTTGACGATACACAAAGACTAATAACAGTATGTTTGGCCTACAGCAGAATTCATTGATCAGTAAAATCAGAAATAAAAGGCGTCCTTTAAACAAATGCATCATGAGTCATTCAGTGACCAGCTCTTATGCAAACAGTATAGTATAGTAAGCCACCATGGTATTAATACAACTGATAAGATCAAGAACCTACGACAAGGAATTCCCAACACCAAACTTCTTCAAAACTGGACGAGTGGATACAAATAGGTGACAGGCACCTGCACCTCCACTATATGTCTGTCACAAAGAAACGTAAACCCATGACAACACTGTATAAAGCACAACACCAGTCAGCTTTTCAAGGTCATTGTCACATTTATTAGAGCTAATAGAGCTTAAACCCTGAAGCATTGGAACCTAACGTTGAGTTTTTATTATTTTTTTTTTACTTCTTTTTTTTTTTTTAAGTATACATTTAAGTACAATTGAAGCACAGACTACTTTTGATCACTGCTATAATTATTCACAGTACGTCTACCACCTAAGGGCAAATCTAGTCTGCTTGCTTAACGATTCAATGAAGTCTTTCTGAATTCATATTGCAGTTCACTCATTACAGTTCACTCAGCTATAAAGAGATCATTGGAAAGCTCCTGTCTGAATTCTAAAGAAAGTCATCTTTATTTTTGTGCTTTATATATCATGTACAACCCAGCTGGTTTCAATACATGCTCTTACAAGGGTGGAGAATTTTCATCTTTACACCCATCTCTTATAATCCCCTGCTGGGATGCAGAATCCTCTGTGACTGGGTGTGATGGGGTACACCCCGCCCCTGTGTTTATTTGTGTTGTTTTTGTATTGTTGGTGTTATTATGGTTATTGTGCGTTAGTATTAGGATAGGTGTGTGGCAGCAAGGCAGGGTAAAATTTTTGTCCGAGCATTGATCTGTGTGGCGTGTGGCAGGAAGTGAATTAAAATCCTCCCTGTAAACACACGTGGGAATGTGGCTGGAATTGACAACTGAATAAATGGTTAAATGGTTAATTAAGGGTCTAGCCATCCGGGTATAAAATAGGTGTTCATGAGTGTTAGTGATAATTAATGTCAGTGTTCGAGATGAGGTTTGTGTGGGTGTATATGTTGTACATGTAAATGTATTATATATATATATATATATTAATATATATATATATATATATATATATATATATATATATATATATATATATATATATATATATATATCGTTGGAGTTTAGGGGAATTTAAGATGTCGCGTATTGTGTGTATGAAACCGGCGGCTAGGTCTAAAAGTATATATTCTGTTTTGTTTAAATGTTTGTTTTGGCTATTGTGCCTTTTTTGTTTTGTTTATAATTTTGTAATTAAAATGGGCAAAGGCCCTGTTCATACTGGGGTATAGTGGAGGTCGTATTACACATAAAGCTTTCTGTTCATATACCCAGACAGTGACTTTTCCAATTGTAATGAATTTTCCTAAATAATTTGTCCAGCTGAAACTGCAAATTGGTTTTGATGAAATGCTTGGGTGATGTCAATCCCCTGGACACACAACCTCAGTACAAAAAATCCTAGTGACACCACTGGTTTGCTGATGACATAAAAGGGGCTGTTATCATCCATTGATAAAATACAAAGCCATTAAAAGGTCAGATGGCAATGCTCATTGCAATGAAACTAGGTACAGGCAGTTAGAAATGGATAATAACATTCTAAAATGTACCACCATTGCCCTGAATACAACCAACCTGATTGTTACATTCAAACTTCTGAATCTTAAACACCAGCAGAAAGACAAACTTTCACATAGTGAAGTGTGTGCCTGTTCTGTGCTTTGCAATTAAAAAACCATGCACATCCAATATCAGTTAATGTTATTGAGGTCAGAAGCAATAAAGGGTGGAGTACATCACGGGTGATGTAAATGTTTAAAAAATGAACACTAAACCATTTTAACTTGAGTTTTTTCATCTTTCTATGAGTCAGCAATGCCGTGGGTAATTTCATCAGCCTTTGGCCAGCACGTGCAAGGGGTCTTTTAAGAAACATTGAACTTTGCTACTAGTGTGTATTTAGTTATTTTTATGCATGTTACAAACCACAACTTAAAGTTACTTCTTTACTTGGCCAAATTAATTTAACAAAAAAAGGGACAGGTGGAAAATGTTCCAAAACTAAAAAACAAACAAACAAAAAAAGATTTATAAATGTAAAATGGCCACAATGTACAACAGCAATATATATTTCTAGTTATCAGAAGGTGCTACTAGAATGTGTTTTTTGGCTATAAAAAAAAAAAAAAAAAAAAGTGGAAAAACATATAAATTGACTTGCTTTGTTTTTTTTAAAAACTTTTTAAATGGACTGATTGTGAAACTGCTCCACATGTAGACTGGTGATGGACTGCTGCCTGACGAAGAACAGAACCAGCTGATTGCACTTATGGATCTACTATTGCCCAATTTAAATACAGTGGCACTGCCATTCAGTTTCATGACAATCATAATTGGCACACAGCGCCACCCAGCCCTTTAATCAATTAATTTTCCACTTCCAACTGCCTACCCCCTCCACCCCTTAACGAGTTACAAATAAATAGTGACAACAATTAGAGGCTAAAAGTATCACTGTAGCTTGCAGCAATACCAGTGGCTGAATTAGGACATGGCATTACTGTTACGTGTTTGTGATTCCAGGCAAGTCCTGTGTAAGCCATAGCCACTCTACCAAGTGCACAGCCCTTTATCATAATTTGTGTGTAACTTGGCTTGTGGCAAACTAGAACATGTGGGGGGTTTAATAGCTTCTGAAAAGCACTACATACTTGGAGAGTAATGGTATTTCTAGTAATTTTTTTAATAGAAATGGCGTGTAATCTATTTTTTTTTTGTATGATGTGATCATAATTTCACAGCAATATAATCTGCAGTTAATGATGACAAATGGCATGCTAACTGCTTCTGAAAAATGCAAGCTTTGCATGTAAAGAACAACCCCAGGCTTCAGTGTTCGAATTCCATAGCAGGATTTGACTGTATAATTTTCAAAACTCAAAGTGGGCCATGGTGCCAATCTATCAGCATAGATACACAGCAGTTGTGTTCTGCTATAAACTCTGTTCGTCCTGGTACAGTCAGTGCTGTAGAACACTACCATCTGGGGGTTGTTTTATATGTAGTATGGTTTAAACATGGGCTTCAGAAAGTGTTATAAACCTCATGGATCCTCACAGCTCATTGTCCTACAGCACATTTTAGAGTCTTAAAACTCCCTTTAAAAATGGCAACATACATTTCAAAATGATCCAGACCAATTTTTACTATATATACATATATATATATATATTATAAAATATATATATCTATATATATATCTATTATAATATAATATATATCTATATATATCATATTATGTATAAATAATATTAACAAAATAAACAATCGACAAGCATTTTCAGTAAATGCGTCTATCTTCCACAGCAGTTATTACCTGTAGATAATTGATCTTGTCTTTAATAAACTGCCCTGGTCTCGTAACTAACATTGTCTTTAATTGTCTAGTAGTTAATGAGTGCTGTGTCAGATACGAGTGCATAAGTAGTCCAGTCATGATGCTCACCTCTTTGACCAGGAGACTTTCAGCCTGCATTTCTGCATCTTCTGGGACAGTGGAGTACAAGGTCTGCGTCTCCCAAGAAATTGTGGCTGTCTACAAAACACAAGCCGTTTGATTTATTCATCTGTATTAATTTAATCTGGATGAATCTACTTTTTGAAAGTTGTATTTAAATAAGCAGAGCTGCAGCTTATTCTAAGTGCTTGCTTTAGAAATGTCCAGTGCTTTCTGATATTAATGCCAAATGTTTCAGAAAATGCTCTTCAAAGCTGATGTTTTGCAGAAAGGTGGGGAAGCATATCAGTGTAGCACAGGTTCCAGTGTACAGTGCTTTAGTGCACCGCTAACATGCTTCCCCTTTAAACATTAATCTCATGTCATTCACCTTGACAATACACTGTAAGTGTTACTGTTTGATGGTCTTAAATGTTTGGTTCTCTACAGTATGGTAATTGTTATTTTCACTCTCTTCCTCAGTTCTACTTTGAGCTTCCCTTTTAGACTCTATTAATTGAGCGTGTTCAGTAGAACTCATAAAACCACTTCCTCTTGCGATCACAGGCCTTGGCTTGAGGAATGACATGAGATCAGACACACTACTGCAGTGCTTCACATTTTAATGACATTTGTTTTTTATAAAGCAGATAATGTATCTATAACCGGATTTGGTACGTTTCTGAAAGCAAATATTGTTTTCTGTTACTTGATAAATATGTACTTATACTAAAATAAACTTTCTTTGACAGACATTTAAAATTCTTTCTCAATGTCTTTGCTGAGTGAAATGAAGACATTCACCCCTGAAGACACTGTAGCATTTTAGACTGCAGGGAATGAATGACCATGTAATAACTTTGTAATAACTATGCAGTTACCAAATATTCCCTTTCTTACATGGTAACTACTGTATCTTTTTTATGGACAGGATGAATAACACTGTGGCGTAATTACATGGTGATACCATGGCACTGTGTACTGTAATTGCACATGTTTGGACCCTAGGGTGTTATTTACAGTAGTTATATCCATGTCACTGCAAGATTATCTATGCCCCATAATCAAAAGTGCTAAAGACATTTAGATAGACTTCTAGTCAAAACATTTGCCAAAGAGGTTTCTTTCAGCATGACTACATATTGTACTGATTAGTGTTTTACAGGATTTAATTTGATAAAGAGCTTAGAATACTAACCGAGAAATCCTCATCTGGGAACACTATAAGATCCTTCAAGGGGTCATCTTTAAATTCAGCGTCAAGCTCAGAAATAACAGCCTCGTAATCCAGAGGGTCTATTAGTTTTGGTTTCTCTTGCTGTAAAAAGAAAGAAAACACACAATCAATATTTCTGTCTCACCTCTTATCTGTATGAAACATACGTGAGCCTTATGCTACAAAACACAACCGTCTTCTACGACACTCGACACAAAGAGACAAAAACAACCAAGAGCAAAATGATGAAATAAAACCCATTTGAGCAGGATTCCCATAACAAAACAACACTGGAAACGAACATGTGAGGACATATTCCCTCCATTATTTAATGAACACCTTTTCTGGAAGGAGAAAAAGACCTCTTTATATGGCTAAACCATAAAACAAAGTAATATAATTTAAGGTCTTACTCTGAACATGTCTTATCATAATCACTATTTTGTCACCTTATAAAAAATAGCAGTTAATTTAAGACTGTAGAAACATTTGAAAATACGGCTCTCTTTGGCGATAATAATATCTAACGTCATACAGTATAATTCTGTGGTTGCCACAAGTAAAAGGAACTGATGAATCAATGATTCATAGGTAAAATAATATCTAAATATCTAATAGCCACACTTTCAATGTGACATTCATGTGACTAAGACAACATTTTAAAACACTTGATTTAAATATATACATTCCTAAAAATAGAAGATAATGTCATACTGGGCAGTCAGAAGCAGAAGCCGAGAGAACATTTTATTTATTTGATTATTTGTTTTAGTCAATTCTGTGATCCAACATGGAAAAACATCTAACAGAGTACAAAGTTGGTTCTTATTGTGTTTGAAAAGAATACAGGAAACACAAATAAGTCAAGGCAGCCATCAAAAATAGACCCAGCCTTGCCTTTCTTAAAGTAGTAGGAGGTCCATTGATTTGATCTAGAAAACATTTTGCACAAATTCACAGTTAGGTACAAACTTGGTTCCTATTTATTATTGAGGGAATCTGTTAAACAGAAGCAGGTCATGCCTTCAACCTAGGCTGCATACAACATGATTCCAGCTTACAGTGGTGTGGATGTGCCATCACAGGCCTTATTATTTTACTGGTCTTTTTAAGTTTGTGTTTCTGGGACTGTGAGGGACAAGCAGGTCAAGTGAGATCGGAATGATCCACATAACCTTCAACAGGTTCAGCTATAGGCAGACATGTATCAGAGTTGAAACAGTGTTTGTTTTGACATCAGTATATACTGGTAATCTATTGGAGTAGCATGCTCATATATAATGCATGGTGCCACCCTGTCATGACATATCTTCGACGGTTTCTTCAGGGTATTATTATTAGAATGGATTCCCAGTAGTATTTATTTCTGTAAGGCTGGTTTCAAACCAGCTAGAAAGCATACTGCATAATGATACCAGAACTAGGTGTTTACTGATGCATACAAGTAAACCTGCTTCAGAAACCATTTTGCATGTCACATTTATGAGAACCGGATCTTTGAACCCCAATTTCACTTTCATTTACAGGAAATTAACCTCTGAGGGAAAATACCTTACAATACAGAAGGATTCCCCATATTTACTGGAAAGTCTCTAAATATGAGTGAGGTTATGATTGCATATGCTGTACTTATGAGTCAGCTGGGGATCCTGATTAAAGCAAAGAGACACTTTGATTGCACAAGGGTCCTCCTTAAATAATGTGAATATTTCCAAACCAAGGGAAGAGCTATCAACTTATAATGAATGGAAATGACCACGTCAAGAAGCTTAGGCTTCAAATCCCCCTATGCAATTACTAGGTCTGTTCAGTTTGGAATCCCATTTGCCTCTATTACACCTTAATCAACCCCATAACCCCCCCCCCCCCCCCCCCTCCGCCCCCCTGCATTTCTTTCTTTATCATATGAAAGCAGGGTTTAAATCAGGACCACCAGTAACAGTCATAATCAATATATTTTCAACTTATAAAAAATAGCCGTTAATTTAAGACTGTAGAAACATTTGAAAAAACCAAGGTTTTGGTCGGGTTACTAAAAGTAAAAAAAATGGTAACAGCAAACTTAAAGGAGTCCTGCTTTTAATAAAGCATTACAAGAGACATGTCAGCAGTATGTTGTTGAGCAAGTGACAATGTAAACTAAAGACTGCTTATGGTAGCAGTACAAGATCATAAGGGGTCTGAGTAAAGAAAACATATCAGTCTTCTCCATTGACGTAGCTGGTGAAGACAGAGTGAATGTGAATGAAGAAATTCAGCCCAGAACAGATCAAACTGACCACAAGGTTGCCAAGCTGACAGAAACTTTAATGAAGGACAGGTGCATATTTTTCAGTGGATGCCTACAGTTATAGTAGTAGGGAAGCTGCAGTGCCTTGTGCCAACCTTAGAAATGCAAAAGAACGATACTGAAGCAGGGGTGGAAAGACGAACCCCACTGCAGAGTAGCCATCATTTCACTACACACATGGATATCATTGTTCTCATGTAGGATGCTGCTGTCCTTATAGTACTTTATAAAAACCACAGTGTGTGCAACACCACTTATCGTTATTACAGTTCTTTTTTATTTTCTTATGTGGTACTTAAAAAGCAGATATAAGCACAGATGCACAATAATTAAAATGTCATCCTAGGGTTGGTGAACCTCTGGGGAACTAGACTGTGATGTGTTTACAAAGTTCATAGCACAGTTCGAACTTTAATAGCTTACAGTATTTTCATAATTCATTAAACTATGACTAAACCAGGCTACATTCACATACGGTATACAGATATATAACCAGTTTTCAATCTCACTTTGTCACACAAATTGAAACAGCCAACCAAAAACAATGAGCACTGGCAGTTAAAAACAGAACAGAGAACAGCAACAGGATAAGATATCTTACAGACAACACCAGAAGCACACTGACTTACTGACAAAGCTGTGAGAAAAATCAGATAAATAGCATCCTCACAACTGTGATTAGTTTTGTTTTGCGTGCTTTAGTTGTACATGTATTTAATTTTATAATCAATGTCTAAAATAAGCAAACTGTACAATTCACTACTGTCGCTTAACCTTGTACATCTCTATTACAACTTAAATAAAGGATCCGACGGGCATCCCAGGTGTGTGTGTGTGTGTGTGTGTGTGTGTGTGTGTGTGTGTGTGTGTGTGTGTGTGTGGTGTGTGTGTGTGTGTGTGTGTGTGTGTGTGTGTGTGTGTGTGTGTGTGTGTGTGTGTGTGTGTGTGTGTGTGTGTGTGTGTGTGTGTGTGTGTGTGTGTGTGTGTGTGTGTGTGTGTGTGTGTGTGTGTGTGGTGTGTGTGTGTGTGTGTGTGTGTGTGTGTGTGTGTGTGTGTGTGTGTGTGTGTGTGTGTGTTGTGTGTGTGTGTGTGTGTGTGTGTGTGTGTTGTGTGTGTGTGTGTGTGTGTGTGTGTGTTGTGTGTGTGTGTGTGTGTGTGTGTGTCAGGTGCATATATTCCTGTTGTTTTCTCATTACTGTAGTGAGACAGGGTTAAAAGCTCCAGGTCAAATGTAAAACCTGCTGCTACTGTACAGCTCTAACTTCCAGCTTTGCTGAAAGAAAGGCCATTTTAATTTGACTGTTGCCCCTATTAAGCACCTTTGCAGTGTTTTACATGTTCAGTAACAGGCAGTATGGAATGGTACAAGTACCCTTTCACTACAAGAAATCAAAACCAAACTAAAATAATTACCTGGGTCCAGTATTTTCAAAGCACTCCCTCACAGTTTGTCTCTATTATGGCAGCAATGGATTTCTTATATTCTCTAATTTTTGTTTACTCAGTACTGTAATCTACTGTACAGTATATTCAGATGCTATCTAAGATTTAATGTCAGTTAATATCAAACTCAACACTTCATTCAACAAAAACCTAATTATATAGAAGTGTACTGCCTTAAACATAATAAAAGCACAGACAGTGTAGCAAAATAATACATTATGATATGCACAGCAACATCATGCACAAAACACACAGGGCAAACTGCATTAAAGAACATTTACCATAATTATAACCAGTATGCACAACCTACCTTTGCTAACAATACTAACTGCCGAACATAAAAATCCTGCTAGCGTAGCTGATCACTTGTACCTGTCATCTGAAACCTGAGTGTCTGGACCAGTCACCCGGGCTAATGCTTGTGTTAGTTATCAATGTTGTTATCATAAAAACACATTAAAAACAGGTAGAGCACACAAAGTAAATTCTAAAATACCTACACAGCTTAGTCTGCTAAAGTCCCCCCGTGCTCTCTTTGTCTTTCTTTTCCTCCGGAAATCAACACTGGGGTCCCGTTTAAAAACTTTAGATCTAAAACTCATCCTTGAATGCGGAGCAGCAACGCAGCGTGCACACGCAAACAATACAATGAGAAGGAGAACTTTACTTCAACTCAAAAATCTACACTGCTCCGGGAGGGGGAAGTACTCGAGTCTGTGTCACAGTCAGCTTGATGTGAGCTCAACAAAGAGGAATAGAAAATCAGCGCTCAGACCATTGCTTCCTGCTGCAGCGCTATTTACTGCTGGCAGAGAAACCTTGTGGATAAAGAATGAACTATTTTAAAAACTTGGATGAATGAGCTCCTGTACAAAGGACTCATTTCAAACGGAACAGACTTGCCCAGAAAACCTGATGGGGTAACAACTAATTAATTACTGATACAATTGTGTACTTACATATATTGTGCAAAAAGATTCACACATTAAGTACATTGTAACTATGCATAATATCATTGTAATTATGTGTAGGTTACTAAGTAACTACTATCTAAATACATAATAATTAGAGATGATTCATGTAAAGTGTTACCTTTGAAAGATAAAAGTGCCTCTGCTGTGGGTGGCACTGGTGAATGTTTTCTTCTTATTATTTTATAAATATTATACCTGCGCCTGCCACCCTCTGCAGCATCCTAACATCCACTCTCAATGCAAAAAGAACAGCAGCCGTTTTTTTTTATTTCAATTACAATAAGTAACTGTTCTAAATGAAAATATTTTGTTTTTACGTCATTTTGACCATGCAACTTTGCACTTCTGTTTTTTTTTTTTTTTTTTTTTTTTTTTTTTTTTTTAATTGAACCTGTATATCTGAGTGCAATGTCTGGCCTCATCCTCTTTCTGCCTGCACAGCACTATGCTTTTAAAACAAGGCTGCTTCAAGCATGCAGCTGTTCCAGTTCTGATATTTATGACTTAACTAAGTGCAGGAGTCTGGGCTACTATAGTCCAATGGCAATAACATTACAGGTGAGCTAAAGGGAAAGGGACACTGAATTGTTTATTTATTTATTTATTTTTAATTAAGGTGAAGGGTTGAATTCAAAATGAATTCTGGACTCAGAGGAAATGCATAAGATATTGAGGTGTTATTCCGGTGTTATTCAGTCTGAATTCATTATGAAATGATACCCATATATCTTTCATGTAATTCATCCGCCGTTCAAAGCTAATCACCAGTCTTTCAAAATGAAGACTGCAAGGTGCTCTGTAAATGACACAAGCTGCTGCTTTGCAGACAGACAGGAAGTCCTGCATGTATCTCATCTGGCATTCTAATTTAAAACTTCCTGTACTATCATCACTCACAAAAAGTACAGCCGCACTGCAGCAGAGCTATGATATTTAATATAGAGGCAAGTGCAATATTATTTTATAGAAAAGATTGCACATTTTCTATTTTTGTATGCAATGCAAAGGGAGCCACAACATTGCTTAACTGATATATCCCAATAAAGGCTGCTGTAGGGTGACCAAGCCTGTTATGAGTTATATTAACGGAAACTTTGGTCTTTTTTCTACCTGATGTTGTGGTACAGTGAGGCTCACTTTTAAAATACAATGAATTCTCCACGAAGTGGAACCCACAACTCATGTACCTTTGCGTATCACGAGGACTGCATGCACATGAAGTTAAATTTGGAAATGGCTTCCAGTAGGGGTATTAAACCTGATTTTACCATAGGTTGTTTTGTAATTTGATATTGTAACTATTTTCTTGTGTGACAGGGTGACACATTAGTTTCTGCCTGGTGGGTACATATGTTTTTTTGTATCGGGACACTCAAATCCTACAGTCTAAATGCACATAATTGTTCGAACTACCTCAAATAACATTAATGGTAATGTGTGTAATTTGTATAAATATCCTTGTAAATAGTTTGAAGGTTTCTTTTAATCCTTGTTTTGTTTTTTGTTATGGCATGTGAGGTCACGTGACCAATGTAAAACAAAAGGAAACAGGCTTTAAAATATTTTGTTTTATTCAGATTTAATTATATATTATTTACTTATATGTGGTAAAATAAATAAATAAATTAATTAATTAATAAATACAAATGAAGAAGAGATTGGACAATGTTTGTTTTAAAAATACATTTTTTTTTAATTTGGGTCTTCCTAGTCATGTGACTATAAAGCTGTGCATAAAAGCCAGCAGGTCCTGTTCCTGGCACTGAGAGAGAGAAGGCAGTGGCCATTGGATAGTGGAGTATACACGCAGCAGCAAGGGACTGTACTGCGATTTTGTTTTAATCTGCAAGAAGTGAAGCAGTGGGACCACTTCCAGCAGCAGCCTCACAAAGGATTTTCATTTTTTTAAAGAACTTTGTCAGTCTGGGTGCTAGTCCTTGCAACTTGTTTGTTTTTCTAAGAGGAGGGTTGACCATTGCTGGCCAGTAAACTGAAAACACGTGACACAGCTAATGTGAATTATAATAAACTCAGCCTCACTGCAATCACATTGGCTTCTAGGTTTCAAACCACTCATGGCATGGCATTTGCAGTTCTGTGACTACAAAGTATGTTGCAGTGGACTGTTCGCTAACCCCGGTGAAGGGACACAGTAACACTATTCCAAACACACTGCCTTTGCTTGCATTACTTCACCTTAGGCAATAAATAGTTCTTAATGGAAATATGTTTGCTCATATAATCAGAAGCTGGGGGGTGGTGTGTGGGGGAATTGAGATTGCAAAGGGTTTCATTCTGATTCAGTAATCTGAAGTACTCACAAGGCAAGGTAAAGGTTAACATGGTTGAGAAATGCAAGCTCTGCTCCATTCCTAGCACATTGTTCTTTCAGATTATAGAAGTTTGTGTACATTACTATTTAGAAGCACAGATCTGTTATGTCTGTCTTAAATTGCTTCTCGGAAAACCATTATTATTATTATTATTATTATTACTATATTGCTGCTAGTTACAGCATTGGGTTCATTCTGAAAGAGTTCCTGGCAATGGTTACAAAAACATAAACAGCAATTGAGATGATTGATTCACATTAACTTTTGTTGTCAGACTTCAAGAGCCTTGCTAATGATCTGAATCTGTACAGCACTCCGAGGGCTTGACAACCAAGTGGATACATTTCATAAACTACAATCTGGAGGGAGGATTCAAGCATTGGTTAAAGAGCTTAGTCACATTTGTGATACTGCTCCAATTTTCACATTATTGACTATTTCAAAACCCCTCACAGCCCAAAGAGATCTACTCAACAACAACTGTGTATGTTTAACACTGTCTGGTGTTAGGCTATGAGCAAGAGAACACCACCTAATCCATTACAGTGATGGTCCTTGTTTTCTCGGTCAGTGTACCATTCAAGTGGAAAGTTTACTTCTATTCAAACAGATGCTTTCAGAGCTCAGAACAGCAGCAGGCTTTCAAAACAGCTGACATTGTTCAGACTGCTTATTGTAGTGCAGTGTAGTGAAGTGTAGTGTAGTAACTACATGAAATGTGCATAGCTGCAGAAACTCCCAGACCTGCTAGAGCATATATAATGCACTTCACAGGATTGAACTGGGTATTGCAATAATTGAGCAGTTTCTTGAATTGAACCTATTTTTCATTCCCATTGCATACTGTCCCCTTAAATGTTTGAGACGTCTCTCACAGCACAGCTACACCACAATGTAACCTAACAAACGAGGCATGCCTTCTAATTTATCTGCTCTTCTCAGGGACTGTGGTTTTATTTCAAAAGCCATATATCTGTTTATTCAAGTCAGGTGAGTTTCATGAGAAAAAAATAAGTGGCACCCATCCACAAGGACTGAAGAGACAAGTAAAATCTAGAAATGTAAGGAGATGCTTCCATCGAAAGACTAGCTGAATGCAAAAACATTGCTTTCTGGAGGTTTGCTGATCAAAGCGTGATTAAGTGAAAATAGGTCACTAACCGCATCAAAACTACAATATATGTTTACCATATATAGTACAATATTGGAGGGGGGGGGGGGGGGGGGGATGATACTGCTGCAGTGGTGTAGTTCCCAGGGGCCAAGGTGACAATTAACTGTTTAACCACACAGACCGCTGTGTGTGCGTGTGTGTGTGCATGTGTGTGTGTGTGGTCACAATTTCCAATGTGTCATTTTCCAGAAGCCCCTCAAATATACTGGCTTCCTGTGGTTACGCATGGTGACTCTACTGCTTTGACAATACAATACCATACAATAGAGTGATTTTGAAGCTGCAAAAATAACGGTACATCTCTGCTCTTAATCACGGATGTTTCTCAGACATTCCTTATTGATGGCTGTTAATGCTGCCTTCCAGTGTCCATTTCTTTGCTGTCCGGGATGCTTACAGCATCTTGCTATTATACTCAGATAACTGTGTGATCAGTCGTTGTCACCAACAAACACTTTTCTGTTTCCATTTCAGTGTTCGCCATGAAGAAGTGCTCGCTTGCTGCCTAAAAGCATGATTGTGTGAGAAAATCACTCAAGTGCTGTATTTACTCCTTTGCTATAAGGCATCACTAACGGTCCCTGTAGAGTGGACAGCCTAAATATGCTAGTCGTTGTGATCCATGTAATTACATCCTCATTTTAGGTGGTTTGGTATCCTTTTTAATTGGTTCTCTGTTCTATTGTGTAAAACTGGTTTTCCATAGGGTATAAATACTGTAGATGAGCTTCCTGTTTAAAGTCTGTAGATTAAATAACCTGGACGAATCCCCCCCCAAAACTGGCAATCCCTGTTCCCATGGAAGTTTATGTTTGCACTGCAGAGTCTGAATCTTCCTCCTGTCTGGCAACGGGTGGCTTTTTATAACTGATTCCCGGTAAAACACATTCCACATGGGTTAGATAAGTGTCGGTATGTTCTGGGGTTTGAGGAGATTTATCGAATGTCTTGAGCCTGTGTAAAGTGTAGAATAATAAGAACCATTACCACACTGTATTAACGATTGTAATTGAATTAATTGATCTCCTAACCTCCAGTCATAACTTTACAAATGGGTTTCTTACATTGTTAAGCACACAGTAAAGCATGACAGATAGGAGGTGTCACATTCCTAACGTTAAAACCTCTGTGAAGCCAATGACACAGAGAAAGTGAATCACATGCTTGCCATAACTGCTGACTACAGATTTAGTCAACTGTAAAATAGATTCATCTTATATGCATGGTTCATGAAGGAATATAATATGTATTATCTGTTCTGGGCACTGCATGAATTATTTAGGTATCCCAGTTAAAAACTGCAAGTGTCCACACTTCAAATAAGAGCACAATATTGATGCTACCCAAGTAATTAAACGCCATTAAGAGACCTGTTGAAAAGGTTTTAATTGAGCTCTTTTGATTCCCCAATAATGTATTAGGGCATCAAGTTATATTTAACCTTAAAGGGATGATAATTATTCAACATTTGTGTATACATTTACAGAAATACTTATAATGTTGATAGTTTAATAAGGGCTTCACCATCTCAATTTGTTTTGAGTAGTTTTATTTTTTTACAGCATGGGAAACCCTCTGGAGCGTATGAACCATAACTCCGTGGTTATCCCGGGACTATCCATACATGACGGTGGTTGATGAAATCCAGGGGATCCCCCAGTGGTTTCAAATGCCTAGTTACTCTGCTAGTCTTTCATTCTGATTGAGCGCTTGTGATGTTTTAGAAACATTTCTTATACAACCTGTCAGAAGAGTATTGCTAATGACAGGGTGACAGAGGGCTGTTCGGAAAACAGAGTACATGAAAGATTACAACTAGCAAGACTAATGTATAAAAAGGTTGTGAGATGAGGGGTGCAGTGCTCTAACAACAATGAGTGAATGATTTAGAAGCCCATGAGAAACAGAAGCAATCCCTTAAATATGCACTATACCATGGTAAAAGAAGAGCAAAGTGGTGTAGAGCTCACTGAAAGCATGATCAATAATAGATACGTGTGTAAAGCATGTAACAAGCATGGCTAACCATTGTAAAACACAGTGACTGGAGACTATCAAGTAAACATGAACAAATCAGCAGAAACTGACAACTTCTGCAGTACAGTATTTAGGGGCTACAATGTGTTAAGTGTTCATCTTGCATTTCTCTAAAGCTGACTTAAATGGCATTGTGCTGCGCTTCCACTAGGTCTCCAATGAATGTCACACCTCAGACATGTAATATTTTGATACATGATATTGAGACAAGCAAAACGTTTCAGGTTTGCCCTTGGGAATACTAATATTCCATCAATACCGGCTATTTAATTTGCAATACACAAAAAAAGTCTTAAATGATCAGTAATTAAAAAAAGGCCAATCCTCTCCTATCGTCACTTTATAATAATCCAGTTTTTGAACATGGTATTCTAACAAGAGCAATCTGGCCTGACAGCATGCACAGCACTAAGAGTGAAGGGTTTCACCCTGAGTGTTTTACAGTTCACAGCAGAGTGATACACAGCAGTGGCCCTGTGGACTTACTGAATTTAAACAAGTGAGCGCAGTAATAACTCACCTGCATGTGGCACTTTATCGATCGGCCAGCAGACTTTGAAAAACTCTATCTGTGATGGTGTCAGTCAAGCTAAATAAAGACATACTCTTAATTGGACACCCCATTCCAATTTTTTTTTCAATTGCTATAAACAACAAATCTCATAGATGTATTTTGACTACACTGATGAAAGCAAAAATTTGTCGAATCTCACGTTTAATCTTTTTAACAAACCTTTCAGTAAAAAAAATAAATAAATACAATAATGGCACAAATGTCCAATCTAATTACATAAGAAATACCAGCAATATCAGATAGAATACGTATGGAGCAGACATCCATTCATGATAGATACTACACATATTCAGCTTTAGTTTATCTAGCTCCTACCTTGTGAGAATTGATTCTAGATATAGCATCAACAAATTTCTTAAAATAGGCAGCAAACAAACCTGTCTGCTCCAATAGTGATGTTGCATATTGCAACTACATTTGCATTTATATAAAATTGCACTGCAGGCCAAGATCACTCATGTGTAAACTTATTTGAGGCTTGCTCAAATAATCCCTAGTATGGCATGATCCTGGCTGGAATCCTTCAAGTGATACCCTGCTAACAAGGCTTGACACCCAGTCAAGCTACACATTGAAAATTCTGCACCATACAGTATGCATACAGTTTACAGCTGGGTGGGATTGTGACCAGGCATGGACTGCTTTTGAGATGTTTAACATACCTTTGTCAAGGGAAAGTGCATTTGAAAACTAACAGTGGAGGTTCTTATAGGCTTTTGATGCCATGATAACTACACTCAACTTATATTTTAACTAGTACTGTGTGATATTGATCTGAAAAGCGAGTTTCAATGTTTCTTAAGAAAATACACAAAGTCCTTTTATTTAATTAATAACTTTACAAGATGTTAAAACCCCTGAACATAAGATGGTTCCCTTCCCCTGTTTCTGGTACATAACCAATGGTGAAGTGCTCTGTTAATGGGTGTTGGTACTTTTGCATGCCTCCCACCCAGCCAAAGCCTGAATTTCAAACGGTCTTCTGAAATTCAAAGTAACCAGATCTTATCCTGTTTCCCCAGACAGACAGGGTGTTGGCGGTGTGTGAGATTACAGGGGGATAGTTAAGGATGTATTCCTTTTTACCATAACAAGAGAATTATAAAATGGTTAAAAATGTCCGCCCATGTTGTTGCATGGTCTGAGTGAGATACATAAGGAACACAAAAGTTCAGGTTTCTCAATGCTCACACATACACAGTAATGAAAGTAGCGTGTGTGTACCCCAATTGAGTTCAAAAGATGTGATGATATGTGTTGAGGTAGCCTTGTAAATGGCTCGTCAGCGAGAAATGACCATTTATGTTAACCAGCTATTATTGTGTCTATTATGTTGACTGTGTCAGTTTTTTCCAGCTGCCAGCAGTTGTTCGTTGGAGAAGGTGTCATTGGCTAACTTAACCATCTTCTTAAGAATATGCAACTTCAGATGACCTTACTACTTGATCCCACTTCCTCTGCTAATCCTTATGAACTAACAGCGTATAGGAGATTTGTGAATTTAGTCCCTCAAGTGCACAGAATGTGCACTATAAAACAGACAGATCATTCAAGCAGAATAAAATCCCTGAGTATTGAACTCTGCCAGGTGGAATGACATGGCAACAAATGGTTCCACAGTAACGTGCCGGCAAAGCCTTACATCATCATTTTGGACAATACAATTATTTGTCATGACAGTGACTATGTGCTTCTCTGTAAAAAGCTGTATTTGTCTGAAAGCACATGTCGTTCTAATCTCTGTATCACCTCATTTCTTCAAGAGATCAAATTAAAAAGCTTCTCCTCAGAGAAGTTGTCCAGAGATTTATTGTAACCATTGTCGATGTCTCTTATCAATCTTTATTCTTTCTATTTGAACTTTAAGATCCATATTGTATCTGACTGTAGCTGTCATTCCCACTGCTCCATGTGATGAGAAAACAGAGGGCAATGGTTTTGTTGAGCATTACTTAAACGTGCATTTTAGTTCTGCACTAACAGTTCTATTGCTGTACTGGTATAGTTAAACTGAACATAGGTGTCTGAAAGTTTGAGGAAAGTGTATTATTTGCATAGAATTAACCTACTTTTTACATCAACTAAGATGCTGCTTCATCATTTCAAACTGCAGAACAAACCAAGGGTGTTAACAGAACATGTAACAAAATATACTGCTACAGCAATACAATACAACACTGTCAGGTAACCCTAACCTCTCCAATCAGCAAATCTCATTCTAATGGAGCGGCAATGGGATGAACTAAACCAGCACGTGTCTGGGCACAGTAACCACAACTTGCAACCCTGCACACTTTTGAGTTTTTGCAAGGCGAACAGTCTTTGTTATCGCAACAGCCTTCCTTTGTAGCCTTCTTGTCTAAACAGTCAATTGCTGTTGCATTGGCACAGGGTTTGCAACGTTCACCTAAAATAATGCAACATACAGGTGCTTCATGATCAGCCTATCGGACACACTCCTCTCAGTGCAGTTGCAGGTTAACATGCCAAGCACATTTTTTTTTAATTTAAGGAAAGAGAAAAAAAAAAAAAAACATGATGTTTTTGTTTCTTTGTCAAGGCAATGAAAGGGACTTGGTACATCACGTATATCACTATATCGCTGCTCAGGAATTCCACAGAATTGCACACGCATCCCGTGAAAAGGAAGTGCTGTTTCTTTAACTGGAAGGAATAGAGCAAGCAGCAAAGCACTACTATAAAATAACTGTCCAGATACAGCCTAGGGGGACATTTGCCAAGTCAGGACTTTCAGAGGGACATTAGCTCTTGTCAATTTTCCAGTAGGAAAGAAAAATACCTTTCACAGAAAGGAAGCTTTTAAAAGTAATAATAATAACAACAATAATAATAATAATAATAATAATAATAATAATAATAATAATAATAATAATAATAATAATAATAATGTATATAGCACCTTTCATTGCAAGTGATCCCAAGGCTCTGCAGGACCCAAATCAAAACAAACAAAAAAAAAAAACCCAAAGCCATCCCGCCCAAAGCCATGACCTCATCCCTAGACACTGAGGCAATAAGCCAAAAGGACAAAAGCCAGAACAACCCCCCTGCCGTGGGTCGTTTAAACGTTGGCACAACGTAGAGGCCAGTCTTGTTTAATCTGAGCTGGCACCCAGTGGGACATGAGGAGTAAAGAACTGAGCAAGGTTAGAAGGGGTAAGAACCAGGTAAGGCACAATAGTAAGCAGCAAAAGCTTAAATGTAATACAGAATGTGACTGACAGCCAACGAAGCTGAGTGAGCAAGGGAGTAATATACTCAGAGCGCTTAGTACCAAGGCTTGATGTTGGGCTCCGGTAGTCAGATATATGATCTGCTTTAATATGATCACTGCAGGCATAAAGGCTCCGGTCTCATCAATCGTGATCTCTTTAAAACCCTGCGCGTACTTTGCAGACACCATCAGCAACATTAATTCAGTTACTTGTCAATCAATACAAACTCAATTTTTCTATACACATGCAGCAAACATTAAAATATTCCGTCGACCGTCCAATTAAAAGACAGCGGTTGTACTGCACAGCAGAGACCATTTCCCTGGTATTCAGCAATGCTTTGCAGCAAAATGTCACATATCTGGCTGCACCTGGAATCTACCCTGCAGATTTAAGCTCCAGTTTCTAATGACCTGAATACAGACATTCATTTTTCCTTAGAGCTACAATGCAGCCCAGTCTTACAGCCAGACACAGCGCACCACAACACCATTGCATCTATAGTCATAAGTCTGTTTACAAATTTACACACGTTTCAACTGCTCTGCTTCTTCAACGTGGCAACAGCTCTCAAAAAAGGCAACACATGAAGCTTTGTACGGACTCATCACTGGATTGAATGTACTGCTACCGATCTGGGTCTGCAGAAGCTTTAGATTCAAAAATAAAACTGAACAAAAAAAATTATTGAATGCATGCACATAAATCCATGAGAAATTATATAATTACACAACAGCTGACTTTTCCATAAGGGCAGATTAACGGCAGAATGTTTCCATGGGAAGTCTGACTAGCAGTCTGGCACATATTCCTGGACTGCATATGCACCACATGTTACATACTTGCAATGAAAAATAAAAAAGAAGAAGAAAAAAAGAAAACATATCTTGAGATGTATAACAGGCAATGAAATGCAACGCATCAATGAGAACAGCAACAATCTTGCTGATCCCTGCAATTGCGAATAATTTATTTATTTACCATAATTATGATGGTCGCGGGTCTGCTCATTCCATCGCAGTCATCAAGTGGCAAGAATTCAAGTGACAATTGCTCCTGGCGCCTTGTGCAGATATGTGCACAGTTCCTCTGTACCACAGAACGAAAGGACTGAAGCAGAACAATGCTGGCAGCACAGCCCATATCTGCATCCTGAAGCTTACAGAATTCTTTCTATCTTTATGCTACTATTTTGTAAAAGACAGTGAATCCTTGTCTCTGAAAACTGCCTACATTGCAGCTGCAGGCAGCTGGATCTCCAATCAGTGTGTGGAATCTCGGTCAGCTGACAAAAGAAAAGGGAAAACACACACACACACACACACACACACACACACACACACACACACACACACACACACACACACACACACACACACACACTCCACCGCTCGGATGCAGGATATAATCATGTAAAAAAATATACTGGAGGATTAGACACATTCTTGTTAGCTCAACTCAGAGGGAACTCATTTCTGTTATTTGTCTAAAATGATCAAGCTAATAGATTTAGTAAACTATGTTTAATGTTTGTAGCCTAGAAATGCTGTTTGGATCCGATCAGTTTGTAAAACACGGGTTCTTTAAATTGCACCTCTCTATCTTTGCTCACTGGTTAGGGCAGCAGTCTGGACGTACTAAGGCATGACAGGTCCAGGATACAAAATAATATGGATATTTTTTTTTTTTTTTGGAAGATAAGACAAGAAGCCGTATTCATAACTCTGTTTGATCAGTTCTCAACAACACAACCCCTTGGGAAAGCTGGCCTCACATAAACGATCTAGTACAGCACACATGTGTAATATATATTGAATGTAGTACACATATTATGCTTTATGTTGTTTTTAATATATCAATTAATATTAATTAATATTAATCAATGCTTTTTTAACAATAGTTTTGTCATTTTTTATGAAATTTGCTCCTTATGATTCTCAGTAAAACTTATTCAGTATGCTAGAACCAGAACACATGGAAAGAGGAGAGCCCCTTTTTAAACCCATTGCATGATCTGTTGCGATGCCCCTCTTGAATGTGGTGGCATTTACACACTGACTCTCTCCGCAGGCATCGTTAACCTTTTGTTCCTCCGAGCCTAACATTACAGTATCACTTATCAGGCATGCAGCAATGCCTCGTTATGTGATGAGGTTAAACATTCCCCTCAAAGGACTTTTATTTTCCCCTCAAACACATACAGTAAAAGGGCATTGTGCAAGCCGGTGAAGAATCCTCTCACAGTTTTGAGAATAACTAGAACTCTGTTGGATGTTGCTAATATGGTGGATGAGAAATCAGAGCCAAATAGTTGATGTAGGTACAGGATTGTGGCAAACTGGTTAGCAGTGTGCAGGTGTAGGAGTGACAGACAACGATAATCCAGATGCAAGTGTATTTTATTTTTCAATCTAAAATCTAATGACAATATTTAAATAATAATGAATGGTAGTACACAAGGCTGTGTACTACTCAGTTTAACCCTGAGGTTCAGTCCCGAAACAATAAACACAGTCTTTATAACACCCACAATATACAAACACGGTCACCAGCTCAAAATGAGTGCTGTAGTGCTCGTGGTGCAAATACAATTTATCGTGAAACACAGCGCAGTGTTGTCTGGGTTTTGTGCTGGCCTGTAGCAACAGGTCCGGATTGTTTTAAAAAGTACAATTAGACAAAAACAAACAAAACACTCACAATTTCACAATACAGTACTCCTTCCAGTTAGAGTTAACCATAACAAAGGAACAGATCACTTCGATACGTCCCCTTACATACGGTCAATCATGATCCTTTGGTTAACGATTGCAACCGCTCCTCCAATCCGCGGCTGACACATCGTTTCCCTTCAGGGTTGATGATTTAGTGTACCGTAGCTTCGCCCCCTTTCTAGATGGCTGACTTCCGCCTAATCCTGGGAATGAATTGTCTGGCCATCCAGTCCAGGGCTCTCTGTTCTCTTTACACAGCGCCCTCATAGGTCAGGAGGGAGATGTATCACCAAGAATCATTCTGTCTCTGTCACAAGGATACAGCGGAAAAAGAAAACAAAACAAATCTGCCACTCAGCTTACCTAAACCTGTACCGCACATAACTCACTGGGTCAGCAGGCCTCATGTTCTGCTGTATTTAATTTAGGTTCAGGGTAGGTTCAAGAAAAAAACTGGGAAATATAACACAATTGTTTAAAACAAATGGTATAAGCTGTAATTGGGCATTATTTCAAAGCATTTACTTCCTGTCTTTAATTAACGTGAGAAAAAATGGAAAACAAACAGTTTGAGCATTTAAGTGACCTTGGATTGTATTAAGTTGATTGGCTACAGATTGTGCAACAGCTGCTTTTCCACTTGTGAAAACACAGGAGTAAATGCTTTAGAAATCTGGCCAAGTGATTCCATTAGGTTAGATAAGGTGATTGTTAATAAACTGATACTTTCATTAACGTTCAATCCTAACTGTGCCGTTACTGACTGGTGTATACCACTATATGCACCAGAAGAGGTTGGTCACTGACCACAGAGCTGCTGATAATGCCTGCAGCTCCACCTCTCCATATGGTACGAGTAATGCCTAAGGACACCATCACCCCTGTGCAAACCGCTATGGCGTAAACTGCAGGTTGAACTATAGAAAGGATTCTTGACACAAGCACTGATGTTACTCATACATAAACACAGGCTACTTCTAAAGGTTGAGTTATTTGGTCCTGAAGACTTGATTACACTTAATTACACACTGTGCGTAATGCTATATTAGGGCCTTCAAGCTGTTTCTTTCCTTTCACTAGCAGAATGCTATTATTCCAGAACTGAGAAACAGACAAGATCATTTAAAACAAGTTCTGATACACTGCCAATTTTCACATCCTGCTTGCTTTTATTACAGGGTGATCTTATTGGAAATGATTAAAATGTGTTTTATACGCCAGCAGAGAGACACTGTGAATCAGACAGCACAGGAGAAAAGAAGGCATTGGAGCTGCAATTGGGCTCTAACATAGATGGACGTTAAATAATGCATCGGTTAATATGCAACCTTAAACTTGCATTGGAAATATACGAAAATGGAACCCAAATAAAGCAGCGATCTGTTTTGAAAGATTTATTGAGATAATAAATGTGGGCAATGTTTCTAGATGATGTTACTGTAGTTTCAATTTTTTACTGTACTGGAAATTCAAATTGAGTGATGAAGATAAAGTAAAAGTAATTATCCATGGCTGATTAAGCAGGGTGTGGGCTCATCCCTTTTATAAAAAAAACAGTTAATCCTTTTGCTTTGCTTGGTATAATCTTCCCATAGATTGCTGGGGATTAGCATGAGAATCCTATATCTCTAACCAATCTTCTCAAAATGATAACTTTTTATATTAAGTGTCTCTAATTACTTTGTATTTGCATAGTAGTTACTTAGTAAATATATGCATACTTACACATAATTATAAAATTATTATGCATCGTTGCAATGTACAAATCTTTTTGCACGATATAACCCTAACCGTAACTGATCCTAACTCTAAGGCTGATCCTATCCCTAACCCTTTTGTTTTTTTTGTTTTGTTTTGTTTTTTTAATTAGTTGTTGCCAATTATTTTTTATTTTACTGGATGCGTCACTCAGGAGCCCCATCCCTAACCCTTTTCTGATACAATTGTGTACTTACATATATCATGCAGAAAGATTTACACATTAAGTACACAGTAACTAAGTAACTACTATGTAAATGCACATTAATTTGAGACACTTGATGTAAAGTGTTACCCACAAAACATACACAACACAGCAGATTTACTGGATTATTGTACATGGAAACTACTGACCTTGTGCAACTCAGCTCCCATATTGCCCATGGGTGAGCCCATATTTCTATATCCGACTAAGTCCCTGCAAGCAAATAATCTTTATTTACAGCCCCTTTGTTGTATCAACAGTAAGTGTTCAAAGAACTAACTGTGCTTTCCTTTATATTTTCCCCATCAATGGTCCTGTTGTCTTGTGCCCACACGTTGCCACACTAGTGCAGAGTAATCATTTTTGCCCGGCCAACTCAGACGGTCGTGTGCTTGTAATGTGGGCCAATAAAATGTACGTGTTATGGTAATAGCATTCTAAAATGTAACGACAGGGTACCAGAGAGCAAGGAGAAGAGACAGCAACCACGGGACAGATGCTGCTACAGACATCGAGTGGTGAGCAGATTAGCAGCAATATTTTAATCAGGCTTGGTCACGTCTTGCATGAGAAACTATGTCAAAGACTAATGGCAGATTATAATGTTTTTAGGAGCGCTAAATGCAGCTAATGTGCTCTGAGGAATACCACTTGTATTCAATGGGAAAAGCAAGTTAAATTTCGTCATTCCGAGTGCAAAAAACATGTGATCTCTTTGTCAAGTACGTTAGGACTAGACAGTATCACTGCACATGTTTCTATTGAAACAAGCTTGTTTTTAATAGAATTAACCTCTTGCAGTTGTAATGGAACTTCTAAGCATCGAATCCCTATTCTGTTAACTGAGGATTTTTTTATTATTTTTTTTTGCAGATATTAGAATCAAAATCAGGAACAATGGAAGAAAACACAAGGATTACATTTTCGAGCAGCACTGCTTATTTTACAAATGTTTTCAAAGTAACATATTAGTTGTATTTGGAACTGAAGTTGTTCAGTGGTGGAGAATTGCATACCATTTTAAGAGACAGATGTGACTTATATTTTAAAATATAGAATACTGCACTGAACAGTTTCCCCTTCTTTCCACTCTCAGTATGGTCTCTCACTATCTATCATTTCTTGTATTTATAAAATCACTGGCACTCAGACACTTTTTCTTTGTTCCCATTAGAAAAACAATTTGGCAACCACTAACAAACATGCAGCAGCAATGGTAACCTTTTATGGATTTTGATAAGAAACTATCGAATGCTATTATTCTATATTCACAGCAATACCTATACCTAGTGGAACTGCTTCTCAGAGAGGATTGTGCAAAAAAATAAACGGAAAGTTAAAAGCTGAAACCAACAGTGACATTTTTTCAATATTCCTATCGAAAAGAAGAACACATTGCACGATAAATATCTCATAGGCAGACAAGGAGTCCTAGATATTTTATTATGGCTGGCTTTGTTTTTAACAACAGGGCTCTCGTGAGGAGAACTGAGCAAGTGATCAGTGAATATCAGGGTTAACACTCTAAATGATACAAGGTTTCATCAAGTGCTGCAAGATCCTAGAAAATAACCCTTTTAGCACAGTTGTGCTAAAGGGTTATGTGCCATGCAAAAAGCCTAGTAATTTCAGAATACTGGATTAAAAAGATTCATTCACAGACGGTGCAAACATTCAGTTGATGCTCCATGTTATGACATTCCCTGACCCCTTTGTGGGTCTTTTGGCCACAATGAACCGTACACTAACACATAGTGCTGTGAAAGGGAACCAGTGATAACACAAAAAAAGACCCCGCCAGCTCAGAAGAATGTATTTTCAGCACACGTGCCAGGAGATCAAACTGACTGGCACTTGACTGCCATGTAGCTGGCGAGGGAGTCAGTCAGGAGGCATAACATTAAACACTACAGCCGGAGCACAGCAAAGAGCAGAGAAGCTTGAGCTTTCGGGAGCTGGGCTGATTCTATTTGGTGAAGAAAAAGGAAACCCATTTGAAAACATTGCTCCTCTAATTACTCAAGGACTGTGACAGAACAGTACGTTGCAAGACTATGCAGTGCCTCCTCTGCAATTAACACTTATATAAACCGCAGTCCTTTCTCATGAAAGAACTCCCTACTCTCACTATAAAAACACTCCCCAGTGGGAACATGTTTTTGTCTGAAAGAAGAAAGTGAAACGGTTATTTATGGTTGCATGTAAAATGTTTAAAGATACCACATTCTGTGTGATCTCCTATTTCTGAGAAAAACACCAATCGCAGGATGTAGAAGCTGTTACATAAAAAGCATACCAAATTACTCTGTTTTTGAAGCAGAATAAGCAACATCAACTCATAAATGTCAACCACTGATAATGTAATAATTGAATTATTTAGCATTCCTGAGTATATGGTCTGTTTTAATCAAATCTAAGACCACTAATTTGTTCATTCCACTTTTGTGGGGATACATAAACCAGGAAAGGTAAACACATAAAAAAAAAAAATTAAAAACACGCGAAAGTTAGTATATTAACTAATTAAGAAGTGCCATTAAGACCTGTTGAACTAATTACCCAGCTTCTTCCAGTTTAATAACCCAGTGACCATGCAAAAAGCATTTCCTCTCTGGAAGGGTAATCTCCATTAACCTGATTTAGAGGCATACAGAAGTCTTTAGCTCAAATTGATTTATAATGGCCTGGTAATAGCTTCACAGATTAGAGAACGCAGCCACACATCCAACTGAATGTGCCCCTGTGGATTATTGGTCAGGTTTAGAATGTGTTCTTAAGCACTAGAGGTTTTTTGTTTTTTTGTTTTTTTAACTTCAATAGAGCCCTCTGTTTTAGTTCAATAAATGATTAAATTAATGCCTAGAAAAGAAAAACACTTGTGGACATGTGCGGCTAAAAACTTTGCATTTGGCACCACCTAGTGTTGAGCACAGAAATGGTATAAATGATCAGGTGTTGTCTTTGTGTTGCTGCGTTGCATTGTGGTCTAGGTGATAATTCCAGATTGACTCTATATGGGTTGAAACTGTCATTATTTAAGTGTCCTTAACCCAGGAGGAAGAGTTATGGGGAGATTATTTTCTGTATATTAGTGTGTGTGTGTGTGTGTGTGTGTGTGTGTGTGTGTGTGTGTGTGTGTGTGTGTGTGTGTGTGTGTGTGTGTGTGTTTGTGTGTGTGTGAGTGTGTGAATGAGTGTGTGTGTGTGTGTGTGTGTGTTTGCGTATATGTCTGTGTGTGTGTGTGAGTTTGTGTTTGTGTGTGTGTGCGCGTATATGTGTGTGTGTGTGTGTGTGTGTGTGTTTGTGTGTGTGTGTGTGTGTGTGAGTGTGTGTGTGTGTGTGTGTGTGAGTGCGTGTGTGTGTGTGAGTGTGTGAGTGTGTGTGTGTGTGTGTGTGTGTGTGTGTGTGTGTGTGTGTGTGTGTGTGTGTGTGTGTGTGTGTGTGTGTGTGTGTGTGTGTGTGTGTGTGTGTGTGTGTGTGTGTGTGTGTGTGTGTGTGTGTGTGTGTGTGTGTGTGTGTGAGTGTGTGTGAGTGTGTGTGTGTGTGTGTGTGTGTGTGTGTGTGTGTGTGTGTGTGTGTGTGTGTGTGTGTGTGTGTGTGTGTGTGTGTGTGTGTGTGTGTGTGTGTGTGTGTGTGTGAGTGTGTGTGTGTGTGTGTGTGTGTGTGTGTGTGTGTGTGTGTGTGTGTGTGTGTGTGTGTGAGTGTGTGAGTGTGTGAGTGTGTGTGTGTGAGTGTGAGTGTGTGTGTGTGTGTGTGTGTGTGTGTGTGCGTATATGTGTGTGTGTGAGTGTGTGAATGAGTGTGTGTGTGTGTGTGTGTGTGTGGTGTGTGTGTGTGTGTGTGTGTGCGTATATGTGTGTGTGTGTGTGTGTGTGAGTTTGTGTTTGTGTGTGTGTGTGTGAGTATGGAGAGAGGGGCGTATTTCTGAGATGGGGTGATTTTTTTATAACAGGGGATTATATCGATAAGCTGAGGAATGATGTCAACAGTTTCCATTCTGACTACTTTTTCCTTTTTTTTTAAGCTGCTTTCACGGAAAACTAGTAAGAGTGAAACTGTGATTAAACAATAAAGTGCTTACAACAAAAAAGAAGGTTTCAGAAACCTATCGCTAGGCAAATACTGTGGTAGTGAATAAATCCAATATATTGCACTTGTAAGACCTCATCTTGAATATTGTGTGCAGTTCTGGTCACCTCGCTATAAAAAAGATATTGCTGCTCTAGAAAGAGTGCAAAGAAGAGCGACCAGAATTATTCCGGGCTTAAAAGGCATGTCATATGCAGACAGGCTAAAAGAATTGAATCTGTTCAGTCTTGAACAAAGAGGACTACGTGGCGACCTAATTCAAGCATTCAAAATTCTAAAAGGTGTTGACAGTGTCGACCCAAGGGACTTTTTCAGCCTGAAAAAAGAAACAAGGACCAGGGGTCACAAATGGAGTTTAGAAAAAGGGGCATTCAGAACAGAAAATAGGAGACACTTTTTTACACAGAGAATTGTGAGGGTCTGGAATCAACTCCCCAGTAATGTTGTTGAAGCTGACACCCTGGGATCCTTCAAGAAGCTGCTTGATGAGATTTTGGGATCAATAAGCTACTAACAACCAAACGAGCAAGATGGGCCGAATGGCCTCCTCTCGTTTGTAAACTTTCTTATGTTCTTATGTTCTTATTTGTGAACTCAAGAGTAAGCAGCATTGGTTCTTTAGCCAGCATGTTTTCAATAGTGGGCACTGTCTACGTATGCTACAGTATACTGTTTGATGTAGTTCACTAGGTGGCACACTCCACTGCAAACTGGTATCTGTTTCCTTGCAAGAACAATTCAAGAAAACAAACAGACTGGCTTATAACATGTTCTACTTTTTAAAAATGCTGCCATTCTGAATACATAAGTAAAAGCAGATCCCAAATGAGAACTGGAGCCAGACCACAGAACTCTGTGACTAACAGACTAACTTTGAGGGGAGTGCAGTCTGCCAAGGAAACAAAAGCACTGCTATCACTTCAGCATGTTCATTGCAGCTGAAGAGTCTGTAACCTGTGTCAATCTATAGGCTACTCCTCATAAGTGTTAGTTCTTATACAGTATTCTGGGATATTTGTTTAGAGGGTGCGCCCATAAAGTAAAAGCTTACATAGCTATTTATTCAGCAATTAAAATGTTTTCATTAGACTCTGATACCTTACAAACCGCATGCTCTAGAAATATATAACAGATTCACGGAGTACATTATCTTCCATGATCTGCGTCTTCCCTCTGTCTCCTGTGTATTTAACGCTAGCCAATATGACAGTATGTCTGTGGAACGCACTACTTGCTAGCAACACAGAGTGGGCTACAGTTAACGGGATAGCATGCACATATTCATTATTGACATTCTATATATTTTTTTTAATCACAACGGCTGTTTCTGGAAAGATTCTCTGAAGCAGGGCATCTGGAGTGAGGTTGTTTACGAAATTACCACGAGGGGGTGTACATCTGTAATTTCTTCGTCTGTGGCAACTGTGAGTTAGTGGAAAATATCAATCCGAAAGCAGACCATTTGTAGGCCTGGCATAAAGTTCATGCACTGTATATCCACACATGCTGTGGCTTATCTAGCCAAGGTAGAGTGCTGAATTTTGAAACTGTGATGGAACAATTTAGGGGGGATATAATACTAAAACTGACCATTGGGGGCAGCGCTGAACCCTATATGAATAAATAAAACAGTTTACACCATCGAGTTGGAAAATTAATTTTGTAAATGCTAACGAATATGCCAAAACCAATGTAAAATTGAATAATTTACAAACAAAACAATAATACTGCAGGAGGTATAGCACAAAGCCCCAAAGATGGCATGTTGCAGCACTGACATATTACAGTAAATCAGACCAACTGCCAACACGCTTCTGAAACAATGATTTACCACAGGCTAATTCTGACGTCAATGCACGACAAAGAACTGAGGCTCTCAACCCACATCAGACACTTTCTGCGTTAACTTGCTTGATTTTATTTTAAAGCAGTTTTTTGTGTTTTACATTTGAAATGTAAAGTTTGAAGGTCAGCCCACTGCTGCAGCACACTTAACGACCAGGAGGGACAAAGGTCAACAGCTACTATACAAGCCCTTCGCCTCTTTCTTCCTGCTGAGCTTAAGAAGCTGTGAACCTGCAAAGTCGATGTAGGGCTCTCTGTGAGCCCCTCCGGCGAAATTATCAGCTTGTCTCAGGCATTCTATAACAGCATTGCATGAAGTGGCAAATGCAATACCTCAAGGGAGCAGTTTTAGGTCTCCCTCTTAGTGGTTGAAATATTTTGACCTACTTTACTGTCCGGTATCTGACTTTTTGAAGTGCTTTCCCAGCCTGTACTGGCATTCTGAGGTCAAGAAAAAATACCCTCCCACAGATGTACAGAGACACTGCACAAATGTGCACGTGTGCATACAGCTGTCTATAAGTACACTGGAAAGTGTGTGGAAGCATGTTCGAGCCAGTGAGAGACACAGTGAGAGGGAGAGAGAGAGTTCTTCCTTTAGATCCCTAATCTAAGATTCAAGATCATCCTTGCTCTTCACTGACAACTTCTATGAATCAGAGGTTAATCGCTGCAGGCTACCCTACAGTTTCCACACTTTGCCAAGAATGTGTTGGGCCCTTCATGGTCGTCTTCTTTGCAAAAAACAGTGATCCTCTTGTCTTGCAGTCACCAGTAAACTAGCAGAGACCGTACCAGCCTGAACTGTGACGATCAGAGGCAATGCAGGAGTACATTAACATCTGAATAGTAGGGCAATATAATAATAGACAAGAATCCACAAGAAAGAGCAAAACAAGTGCTTGGTAAAGCATATCTTATTTTACTGTTTAATAATTGAACACAGACAAAAACTTTTTTAAAAAGGATAACACAGTATGTATCCTTTTGCTCAGAACATTTATATTTTAATAGGATACCTCCACCTGGTGACTGTACTGATTACTGTACCTCAGTTCCTCACAGACTGTCCTGTTGGATTTTCTAGGTACAAATGGTCTCAAATAATGTTACCCCATTAAGATGCTCTTTAGAGCTTGGAAGAAGACATTCTCTGATCCCTCACTTGGAACTCAAAGATGCAGTTTCTTTGCACGTGTCTAAACCTAGAGGGCTCTAACGATCTGTTCTGATTTAAAAAAACAAAATCGTAATACTGCAATTTCATGCAGCTTTTAACCAATATAATGTAGTGTATGATTTTTTTTCCCAACTGCTTATAAGATTGTGAATAAGAAATACATAGCTTTGTTCATCCGCCATGGAGGTATAGCCAATATTTTTTACTGCACTCATGACAATTTATCATTTATCACAATTCATCATCAGAGAAAACAGGGTCCCTAAAGATATTCTGAACCTTCAACCTCTTCTTTCACTGGTACTCCTTCTTTCACTGTTACTCCAGCACACACAGACCTTAATATCACCACCAGCCATGTGATTTCATGATTCAATACAGTTCTGGCAATTAGGCAGCCTTTGATCTAGAAGGCAACACATGCAGCTCTAAAAAAAAAAAAAAAAAAAAAAAAACAGGCACAGGAACTCAAAAGACAGAGGCAAAGTTTGTCACATAACGAAACACACTCTGCAAACTCATGCAGATTCTGTTAATGGGATCCTCGTTCCCGGGACCCTAAGGTGATGGTTTCGTACTGTCACAGTGAAAGCCAATCAAGTAATATGTTTGAATTGGGATCCGAACACATCAAATCAATCTAAACACATCATAGGATATCCTGTATGCAGCACACACTTTTTTGTAAACAGTCTGGGTAACACTTTACATTAAGTGTCTCGAATTACTGTGTATTTAAATAGTAGTTACTTAGTAAATGCATGTGCACTTACACACAATTACAATGTTAGTGTGCATCGTTGCAATGTAATTAATGTGTCTCTGCACGATATAACCCGAACCCTTTTCTGATACAATTGTATACTTACATATATTGTGGGAAAAGACTTATAGATTAAGCGCAATGTAACTATGTATAATAACATTGTAATTGTGTATATGCACACATGTATTTTCTAAGTAACTGCTAAGCAAATACAAAGCAACAAGACACTTAATGGAAAGCGCTACCATAGTCTGTTACGCAAGTCAGCCTTAACTATGGAGCAGATCTGACAGACTTCAAAAGAGCATTCAGTTAGCGTTTTCACCTATATTCAGGACAGTAAGGAATACAGATGTGTTTCACAAGCATACATAATGATTCCACTACAGCAGATCCCCACCCCCCCCCCCCCCCCCCCACCCCCCCCCCCCCTGTGAAGGAATTAGAGAAGGTCATCATCTTTGTACTGGCAGGCAATTCTATTTAGCTTTCAGAGGGAGCGGGGCTTGCTATACTGTTTCTATTAGCGTGTCACAGAAACTGCATTTGTTCTTTGTTTTAATTTCCTTTTGTCTTGAGAAGTGCAGTGGAGCGATTGGGGTTTGGGATCAAGCCTTGAGTGCTGCAAAGCTTCCAAGTTCTTATCCTGCTCCCTGCAGTATTCAGAGCACATGTCACATGGTTTGCTGCTAGTTCCAACCACGACTGTGCCATTGCCTTGAGCTGAACTGTGCTGCAGAGGAAAAGGGAGGGAGACACAGAGCTGGTATATGGCACTCTGCAAGTACAGGGCAGCTTTTTCTCAAAGGGTATTATATATACACGACTGTAGTGAGAATGAGAAACAGCTGGCAAGGCCAGGCTTGGAACCTTTGGGTGACCTTCTCCAGAGTCACATCTAGATAGCATGTGCATATAACAATGGGAAGGGACTCCAGGGACTGGTGTGAGGAACACTGGATTCATAAAACTAGCTCCCACACTGCTTAAAAAATAATGATAATAATAATAATAATAGTAATAATAATAATAATAATAATAATAATAATAATAATAATATAATAATAATAATAAATGTATGTATATGAATCAATAGTTAAAAACCATCTTTGAAACTTAATAAATTAATTAATACCAAACCCATAGTTTTATAAAACAATTTTGTTCTATTATATATATAGACTACACACACACACACACACACACACACACACACACACACACACACACACACACACACACATATATATATATATATATATATATATATATATATATATATATATATATATATATATATATATATATATATATATACTGTGTGTGTGTGAATCAAAAAAACAAAAAATGAATAACATATGTGTCGAACGGCAGCACAGAGAATACAGAAATAGTAATTCTGTTACTGTAAGAGGACGGTGATGTATGATTCAAGAAAGAATTAAAGACAAGCATGAAATGTTCATGAATCAGCAGTGGAACGGTCTGATAGCTGTTCAAATGTGTGAAATGTACAGTAAGTTCCAGAGGCCACTTTTCTAACTGCAAAAAGGATTCCAGGCTTTCCATGCTGTTGGCAATGTCACACAGGTGCTCCAAAGTATGACATAAGAATATTCCCCAGCACACAATTAATGGCTCGCATAGGGTTAATATATCAGTCAGATGTTTACTGATTGGGAATTCACAAAAAATGAGTTATTCACTCATCATTTATTATCAGCAGCTGTGCATTGACCAAAACATAAGGCACAACATTGGAGCTAGGATATACTGTACAGTAATGTGCTTGTAGAATGTGTTAACAAGCCCTCGTATTAAAATGTACATCCAACTCATCCAAAGCAAATCTTACAGTAGCTGGCAAATGTGAAATCTCAAAATACTCTACAGCACACCAACGTGACACACACACACACACACACACACAAGTTGCTGTATTTACTAGATCATATCTTTCTGGAGTTATTTCATTTGATATTTATTCTCTTGAGACAGGAGGAACTGTGATAAAGCTGCAGATTAACAAGGTCATCTACCAAGTAGTAGAAATATTTAATCACTTGTGATGTCTGACCCACTTATCGTGCATTCCAGCTACACCAACTAACAGAAGCCTTGTGATCTCAGGGTTGTTCAGGCTTCTGAATAAAGATCAACTTTTATCATAAAGGGCCAGAGAGCTTTTAAAACACAATACCATTACAATCAAACTAAATAGTATCTGTATTAATTGTCAGCAGTGGCTACTGTACTTGCACAGTGTTGCAGGAGGTTTGGCGTCAGATCGTTAATCAGTGCATTTTATCTCAAATGCTTTCCTGTTTGAGCAGGCAGAGGTTTTATCTTTAAAGAAGTCTGGCTTTTTTAATGCAGCTGGTCACGGAGATGAAGCTGCTACAGCTTGATCTGATTAATGCTCATGAAGCACTCTGTATTCAGTCCTTGCTACAGAGAGAATTAAACAGCACCAGTGGTTAAGAACATAAGAACATGAGAACATAAGAAAGTTTACAAATGAGAGGAGGCCATTCGGCCCATCTTGCTCGTTTTGTTGTTAGTAGCTTATTGATCCCAGAATCTCATCAAGCAGCTTCTTGAAGGATCCCAGGGTGTCAGCTTCAACAACATTACTGGGGAGTTGAGTTCTGAGTTAAGAAATAGGATGACATAACCTATAAAGGCTGCTATTGGAATTGATTATTGAATCAATATCTTGATTTGTGTACTTTGGTATGCTCTATGATAATAGTGACATCATTATCCTGCAAAGTCATTTTAAACATGCTCCCACAAATACATTTAATAGTTAAAGAGAGTTAAAATATTATTATTATAGACATATTAAGCAGTAAAATCTTAAAAACCATAAATGTCGAGAGGAAGTGAAACAAAACCACTTCCTGGAAAATTAACATTGCCCCACCAGTATTGGTTAATTGCAAAATAATTTTTGTTTCCTCAATTTTCTATATATCATTACTTGGTTTGCTTTTTGTTTGTTTTTTTTTACTGTGGTTTGAAATCAAAGTATTTAAAAAATATATATTTTACAATAATAATAAAATACTACTAATAATTGGTCATTCCAATGTTACGCTGACCCTGTGAACCCCAATGAACTGCCTCTGTGATTGTTTTTTGACAGCTTTTTATTCCTGTTGACATTTCCTTTAAGTTTCCAAAATTGTGTTTAACGTGCCGTGTTAAGTGTGATACCTTTTCACTGCTCTTGTCTAATTTATATGTAATTTCGCCATCATATTTTACTTTTTTTTACTTACACATAGAACAGCAAAAACTTTGGAAACAAACTGAAGTTTCAACAGAAATCTACATTTACACTGATGTATATTCAATATGTCATAAAATAACAACACACACACTGCTACATCAAAGGAACCTGACAATACATTTATTTAGTGTCAAGAGAGCCACTTATTTTCATATATCACAATTAAAATGGAACAATATTCCCTCAACCATTCTAATTTAAACACAGTTAAAACCATATCCCTCTCCTTTTCAGTGTGCACACGTTATAGGACGAGATTACATCTAATTCACTTTGGGTTTAATATTTACTCCCCCGTTTGACACATTGTAAAATCAGTTATCTCATGAAACTAAGAAGAGGAATAGGCTTGAAATCACCCTTGGTGCCGTGCATCAACACAGGAATGTGACACGACAATGACAAGAATTCCCAAACGTAGCTCAAAAAAGCAACTGCTCAAAAATTAACCCTTTCAGTCCTGAATTATTTTTGTTGAACTGAAGAATGTAAAATGAAGTTATAAAATTCAAAACTCCTTTATTGAGTATACATGAGAACAACTTAAATTTGACCAAAGGAACATTTCTAACATTTTAAGATATATAGGTATTGAATGTCTTTGTAGCGATAAACTGTAAAACCAGCTCCAGCTCTGTTCTACGCACCTGTGTAGCTACTTCAGGCTTGACTTGTCTTTTATTATATGAAATGTTTAAAATAACCCTTACTATACAATGCCAGACTTGTGACCTCTGTTTCTTATAGAACTATGGTGGGAGAGAGCAGTTGGTGGTCTTGGCTCTGTTTAGATACAGTAGCTTCTAAATATAAACTACACACTCCTGCTGATCCCAGTGGGTTAGCGTTGAAATACCGATTGGGGTTTTATTCAGAAATCATCGAATAGCAGAGACGCATGTTAGAATGCCAGAATAATCTTTGCTTGGGGTCAGGTTTAATGTAAGGCTATAATGTAACAATCTCTGACCGCTCCATAGCTGACAGCTCAATCTGATGGTGTTGAAGCACAGGGATAATGGGCACAATGATAAACACACATGGGGACCTGGAATGTCTCAGGACTGGAGAAACAAGCAGATGTTAAAAGACTAGCATCAGGACGACTTTCTACTTGAGACCTGTAGTCTTCATTAGCCACATATTCAATCAATCAATAATATTCTGAGTTATTAATCCCCCTGGTTGATCTCTGGTAATCTAAGAATCTCACAATGGAAAATGTCCTCATGCAAAACAGTCATTAAAACACACTGCAGAGTATTAAGTGTGATACTAGCATACTGAAAGCAGAGACAGGCATGGTAACAGTGTATGGTAAACTACACAATGCTAATTTCCCATGATAAACACAATGGAGTATTAAATAAAAATGTATAACAGCAATAATACCCTCCACAGAAGACTGAACACTGAATTATTCTTTAATTATTACAGTATGTAACCATGTTTTCTTGAAACTCACACACAGTTTATTTCTTGTTAAATCAGCATTCACACACCAGCATTTCTAATTTCACAATGCCTGTTCCAAAGCCACACAAAAACAATTTCCTATTATGAAATGCATTCAGGATGTGCACATTTCACTCACACCTCAGTGTGTTTATAACTGACCTGGTTTCCTTTATCTCCAGAGGTTTTTTTTTACTGCCTCTACACAGCTTACTATTATTAGCGTCTGATATCAGCAGACACAGTGCTTTAGAGAAGTGGTGAAGCTCAGCTGGAATGTAGCTGAAAGTAAGACATCCATAAAGGCAACAAAGACTGCTGGACTATGCACCCATCGCATAAAACAACGACCCTTAAAGGAGTGCTTACCAATTCTTAGCATTATTAACATTGTTAATGCATTCCTTTTATTATGTGTAGAATCGTTTGGGTAGGATTGTAGAAAAATTGCTTCGTCTTGGTACTTTTGCTGCAGGTCTGATGGCAGCTAGACCACTGGAGAGAGTTCCGAGCATAACAAATGTGACTGACCACCAGGAAGCAACATTTAAATTGTCTTTTAAATTATCAGCACATTCCAAATTGAAGTAAAAAACAAATGACGATCAAAGAACCAAAAGATCTTCTATCAAAGAAAATTAGCAGTTGATGGCGCTAGTAGGGAAAGGGATATTACAACTTTGTTCAGCACTCTTTTAATAACACCACTGTGATACTGAGCAACGAGAGTTTATTGTTGAACATCCCCAGTTTTTATTTTTTTATTTTTTTGGTATATGGTTAGTGAGTGGTCTTCCTTCAAACGTTGGTTCTGGTGCTCCCCTCAGCTCAGTGCCTCAGCTTGTCATTCTGTGTTGTTGCTTCTGTAATACCGAATAGGAAGTTGATTCAAGCTGGATCAGCAATGGAGACATGGAACGGTGGATGTCTTCCCATCTCTCGCTAAATCAATCACCTCAGCATCATTTGTAACAGGACTCGGCTACTGAAACAGTCAAAAGTGTCAGTAAAAAAAGAAGTAAAAATATTAAGTAAGTCTGCTCCGGATGCATTCTTTCAGTCTTTATTATAGCCTACATCTTTACATTATTGCATTTAAGGTCTGCTATCATTCCAAAGGTTTTCCCCCAATTCTCTGTTGGCATTATCCCCAGCTCTAAAACAAGTTATTCTGGATATTGGTTCCTTCTTGCGTCAGAGAAGTGGACACTGAGCCAGAATTTAAAATAGAAACATTATAACAGAAAAGTATCATTGCTATTCACAATGCTAAATTCATCTCAGGACTGCAGGAGCTGTTGATGGTTCTGTCCATCAAGCCCAGGCAATCCGCTCTGTATTGTTTAGTAATCACGACCCCAGGCTCTTTAACAAGTACACTGCAGGGAGTATGCCGTTACTGGAGGGGGGCACTGGTGCTGTTGAGCAGTGCTTTTTAGAACTGATTGCTGATTTCCCAAACAAAAAAAAAAGAATTCTGAAACGCAAAAAAGCATCCAAACATGCAGGGCAAACACAATAACAACTGTAACTTTATCCAAAACCAGAACGAATAAAGGCTTTAACTATCTGAAGTTATTTAGCAGGTTCCTGCTGTGTATAATACAGTTCAGACAAACTGATTGAAGTTAAACACTATAGGATGCACTAATGGTCACACATTCTAACCTCACTTTAACAGATATAGCGCAACTCAAGCTCGGTGTAATTCCACCACGCTTGATGTGCACTGAAGAATGAGAGTGAGGTCAAACAATGTCACAGGCAGTCAAGACAGACATGTTCCATCTCCCCAATGTAACCATTGCACAGTATAAACTGCAGGCTGCTCACACATGTATTTTTAGCAGGTCATCATTTCATCTGGGGATTTAAATCGACCTCTTGTCTGGCTGTGTAGAATCATACCGTTTCATTACCCGGGTGAGCGGAACACCAAGCAGAGCTGCCCTGGAGACGAGCACTGCAGGGCAAAGAGGAGAGAGAGGTAGACTTCACTACTGGCACAAGTTTGAAGGAGCTCTTTTGAAGGACTTCTTTAGAAATGGGTTTCAACCCTGGAACATTCTGTTAAATGAGAGCAGCATTCCCAGGGGCACAGAAGCAGGGAGTAGAATGCCAAGAAGCCATGTGACATACACAAGAAAAAAAAAACTTCTGCCATCAGCCTACAGGTTTAATTATTCATATCACGAAGCACGTGTTTCATTCTGACAGATGCAGATAATGTAGCTCCAACCGGAATCATCTATGTACTGTATGTAAACTTCAGAACCTGAATCTTCCAGATTTGAAAATTGACTCTCATCTGTGTGGTGGGACGTAACCTGGTTAGGAGCGATGTAATCCAGACAATGTACTGCACATTGTGCTTGTATTTCTGAAAGTCTAAACAGCTGCATTATTTGAAAACGGAACTTGGATTGCTTTCAGCTCAAGCCTACTGGAATATTTGAAGGGGCAGTGGGAGCTGATTGGAGAGAATGTTCACAACATGGTACGTGGTCTGATGAATATCTCCATGCCAGTTTCGTTGAAATACATTACAACTGGTTTTGATTTTCTGTGCCCCCCAACATAATTAGCAGATGCTTTTATTGTCACTGGAATTAGCAGGCTTTCGCACACTTGCTTCCCTAAACTCTGTTACTTGACACTCACAATAATGCCTCACAATATACTTTGCCACCTGACTACAGGGTGAGATCCACAAACACAGGTAGTTATTAGCCTTTAAGTCCTGTTACCTTGCCTCACCAGGAAGGGTCAGCGTTATCCGTACTAGAAGTGCACCACTCAATCCAACACAGCCTTTTCTTTTTAATTCAAAACTCATTTCCCACACTCACACACAAATGAGAATCCACAAGACTCTGGAGTTTGAATACTTAATTACTTTGAACAAACTTCTTGAATGCAGCCATGTGAGAAGAAAAAAGGAAGGAAGGGACAGTCAGACAGACAGACAGAGACAGACAGACAGACAGACAGAGAGTAGATAGATAGATACAGCAGATAGAAAGTTTGAATGACTTGAATGCTTGCATTTGCAAGCTTGGAAGTCCTGTACATGCTTCAGACTGCCTTCTTACAGTAAGTAACTCAGGCATATTGTAATTAGAAGTTCGTTCAAGGACCCTTTACAGTTCTGCTCCCTTTGGCACTCTGTGTCTTTTCATTATTTCATTAATTGGCCATTTAGCATTTCCACTGTGCACACACTCCAGAGAACACAAAACCAGCCAGCACATAATTGGTAAATATGTTTAAAGGCTTTATCCATTGCAATATATTATCTATAATATAGCATAGTTTTATACTATTTATGGTAAATAAATTTTTTTTTATAAACTTTTTGGGGTCCATGCGAGAGAATTTCAAAATGTATTATTATTATTATTATTATATTATTATTATTATTATTATTATTATTATTATTATTATTATTAATGCCATGACTGTATAAAAATAAATATTAGTGCTTATGATTTTGCTTGCCTGTTATAAGCAATAGTGGTGTATGATCAGGGAGCAGAGTAAGCTGTTTTTTTACATTTGCATTCTGATTCCAGTTCGCTGTCTTACTGGTCACGTGTATATCAGGGTTACATTAATACTTAGTATTTACTTTGGTGTAGTGAGAGAGGCTTGCCTGCAGTGATAACACTGAGGCTGAGTGGGGCAGGGCTTAGACCTATAAAAACCCAGGTATCTGTGTTGGGGGGGCTCAGATTCTGTATCTGTTCAGTCAAAACCAAGGGCAGAGAAAAGGTGTCTAGGAAATACAGGAGGGGGTAGGGTTTGTCTAATCCCTATAGTCCTGATCCTGGGGAATAGACTGTACTCTATGTTTTCATGTTTCTGAATACCTGCAATGCATGTCTAGAGTACTTTAAACTGCAACTGACTTGGTGTTCCTGGCTCCGGTACATTAGTAACGTGACTGGGGTGGTGTGGCAAAGCTCGACACACACATTTCCATGTCACAGTCCACAATGATAAAAACTAAATTAAAGGATGTTGGAAGCCCATGGGTGCATGCCATTTCAGTTAATTTTCAAAACTGAGGCACATTGTAACATTTGTTATATTGGATAAGTAATTAAGCCCAGGATTTTCAGATGATAAAATGCCTGTGTATTTGGATAGACCCGCCATTGTAAAGATCTTGGGCTTCCCATTGTCTGATATCAATGGCTATCCGTGTAGCAAAAGTTCATTTTTCATGAAACGACCCTAAAAATGTGGCTCTCCCAAGATGCTCTCATTGTTTCACTGAAAGCAATACAAAAACCAGATGCCTCAGGCCTATGATGTTCTCAGCTGTCTGCACAGCAGCTTTGTATGCAATTGTGATGCAGAAGGACTTCCTCCACTATGTGATCTGTCACCTGACGGGACATGTGGGAAGGAATCACCATCCGGACCACTGAGGTGCACACAGAGATACTAGGGGCACGGCTGTGAAAGTCAAGTGAAAAATGAGTGTCCTCTTTGACAAATTACACATGATACTGTATTGACATGCATGCAGGACCATACTCCAGCAAGGTGTTGGAGCTCAGATTGATAGTCATCGTAAGAGATCAATACACCTACAGTGCAGAATCCCTGCAGTTAGGACTGTATCTGATGAGCAGAAAGAGAAGCTCATAAAGTGGTCAAAGTTACAAAATACCCTTATTGCAACATTCCCATTGAGCTACAAATCTAAAGCCCATTAAAACATAACTTTAGAGGTTCTCTGACCTGCTGTGCCCTAAAGCCTATACTGCTATACAATTTTCCCTGTCTCAGTGATACAACATTGCCACAAAAGTAGAGCAAAAGGATACTGCATAAAGTCCATGTGCATATTGTACCTTGCAGGCTTAATTATCCTTATCATTGAACGTGAACATGCTCTCTTTTGACAGGCCGCAGATAATTTCGCTCAGAGCTGAATCTTCTCGAAGCCCACATGAATGCTGAAGATTTGGGTCATTAAATAGCCATACTACTACAGTGCTTGTGTGGGTGGCGTCAGCTTGCTTGAGAGAGCACTCCAAACACAGGGCTTCTTTTTTGTTGTTGTTTTTTTTTTTTTTTTTTGAGTGCCCAATTATTTTACTCCCAATTTTCACCTGTTTAGAATGTCGAATTATATTCCCTCACTGCAGCAATTTCCCACACAGCTCAGGTTAATTGAAGACTCAGTGGGTGTCCTTATCTATAACGACCAAGCCAACTTCCTCTTTTACACCCAGGAACTGAGAGCAGATGTCAGCCAGCTGCTGGCGTCTGGAGGACAAAGGTCAGCCCTGCAGGTGTCGTCTGAGCTCACTAGGCACCTGGCCAATTGCTGCCGATGTTTTCTCTGTAACCTGCTGGAGCGGCCAGCATTTACTGTGTAGGGAATACAATATGTTCTTTCAACAACTTCTCAACAAGAATGACCTAGTGTTTAACCTTTTAAAGTGATTTATCTGCTTTGAAGACCTCCCCCCCCCCCCCCCCCCCCACATTTTTAGAACACTGATTATGACACATCACTAACGCTTTTAAGCAAAAAGGAGATTGCCATATTATTTCCTGCCGATGCTGTAGCTAAAGATACTGCAACAGTCATGTTTGAGATTAAAGTGTGTGGGGCCCTGAGTGACTATGTAAGAAGGCATTGGGTGTACACTAAACTAAAGGTGAAACAGCCATAATAAGCTATATAACACTTTTACATTGCTGCTAAGTTCTTAGCCAGTCTGTGCATGATGACCTCATGGTGACATATAAAATACCTCATATTAAGCTATATATATATATATATATATATATATATATATATATATATATATATATATATATATATATATATATATATATATATGGGACCAATGTGTCCAAAACTACTTTTTTTCTCCAGCTATTTTCAATATTTCATGCATGGAAGGGTTAATATGGTATCTGTGGACGATATCTCTACAACACTAGAGCAGCCCTCTGCTTTGCAATGTTGCTCGAAAGTATTACAGTCTCTCAATGTCCCATTCAGATAAATAAAATAAATAAAAAAAAAACAGTTCCATTCACTCGTCTCACAGTGTCAGTAAAGCAGGAAGGCACTGCTTGCGCTAACTTGAGTTTTAACTGGCACCCAGTCCCGAAAAAAGCAAAGGTGGGACTCCAATATCCATCGGCTAACAAAGAAATAATATGCACTGACCAACATGGAGGAAAAGGCTACTCTATAATGTTGCACCATCATTTCAGGAACTAATACTACTATTGCTGCATTTAATACAACAACTGCAAAGTACCAGTAGTTGTAGTGTTTGATAACTTAACCGTGTAGTTCGGATGCTAATTTTAAACGTCATACTATGAATAGCAGTTATGAGACGTTTTCGTCTTGCATCAGTCTTTACATTATTCGTCTGTATCTAGACGGCGCTCCGCTGCGTGCCTGCTTGGCATTAGTTCTTCAATATTGGATGGTATTTCCCGCGGAAATCACACTGCTGTCATTTAGCTAAAGGGTTTTTTTTTTTGTTTTTTTTTTTGGTGCCTGGAAAATCCCGAAAATTACACAACAGAGTCCCCGTTTTTCCAGTATCAAGCTGTTAAAGAATGCCTTGTTTTCGATTCAGTATATGATTTTATGTTAACCTTCCTTGTTTGGATCCTCAATGTTTATACAACACACTACAGGTACAATATTGGTGTGGCCCAAATGTACATATCCATATGTAACTTCATTTTCTATCCAATAGTTTATAGCTGCTCTCGCTACAATTCCGATATACTATAATCACCTAATCGATTCATCTTAATTTCTATATCGGTATTTCGTAAAGTAAATAACCTACAATATATTTACTATGAGTGAGCGCAATATTAATAATATAGTTTAACTAACCCAAAAAGTTCTATAGCCAGAGTGGCAAAGCATCTCTTTGATATATCACCTTACGGTCCCGTATGTTTTCTATATAAATAAATTCAAACTACTTCAATAAGATAACAAACCTTCATTATTAGTAGTACGGGTAGATAACATGGATCATTGACCGGTTCCCCAGCCAATCAAAGATTAAATACATTTAATTTGTCAACACTATTATTCAAGCACTCACCGTAGAAGCAGTAGAGTGTCTCACCGCATTGGAAGCGTTCTGTCTGATCTCAGCCGCTGTCCCCGGTTTCAGGAGGTTCTTGGTAAATCTCCGAGCAGATTCTGCTGCCATTTCTTCTTTAGTGCTGGGCGACTTTGAACGGAGTCGTTGCAGTGGTTTCTACAGCCCCCACTCTATCAAGCTGATTGTGGTCTTGCCTCCAGCAGTCTCAGGAAGCGGAACTAATGTTCTGTCTCTGCGTGTCTTTCTCTCTTTAACTACGACACGAGGCAGTGAAAGGCTTTTCTCTTTCTGTTTCAAATATAAAAACAAAAAACAAAAAACCTGCTCTCCTGCATACAGTACCTATGATATATAATTTCATGTCTGGTTGAAAACGGTTAATAAATCGAAAACCCTTAAAAAAAACATTTAGCTTTATATTCATTGACAAAACGTGTTCCATGCTTCACTGGTTAATTGTATTTAAATGAATAATGCCACTACTATAGAAAATTATCATTGCAAGCATCAGATTTCAAGTCGAGGACACGAGAATGGTATTTAATTCTTTAGCACCATCTAGTGTAGAAAAATATAAATTTAAAAACTCCACACACTTTCCTTGTCCCGCGATTTTGATGTTGCATATTAACAATAAAAGTCAATTATCAGTATACGTGGCAATAAATCAGTAATTACAAGGACGAAAATCAGCCGTTTATTTTTAAGGCTACAGTCCTGTAGATAGACAATGCAGTATTAACATAATGTAATGCAAAATGTGCTATGCGGTTGAGTCTTTCATTCACTCCATGTCATCTGTCTATATCAAAGGTTCTCATACTTTTGTTTTGCTCTGTGTGCTTATCGGCTCGGCTCTATCTGATTAAAACAAAACAAAACAAAAAGTGAATTAGCTGACCAGTAAAACACGGCAGAAGAGCTGGCTTCTCCATACATCTTTTACTGTTAGCGATTAAATGCATAGGTGCAGTAATGAAATGCTAAGGGATTTCAAATGATGACAGTATTTTGTGATCACGCCCCACCTACAATAGCCATGCGACCCCCTTTTGGGTCGGGACCCCCAATTTGAGAAACCCTGGTCTATATAATGGTATAGACACATGATTGCACATCCACACAGACGTCATATTCTGCCATGCTGACATCAATGTATTGTAGTATATGACAATATTGTATTGTAGTATATGAAGACATATGCCCTTAGACTTCAACTAATAACCATTTTGACTAATACACATGAGTAATAATAGTTTCTTCTGAGCCCACACTATTTGTCAATAACCACTGGTCAATATAGTGGATAACTATTGCCTTCTAAAGTCGCACCTTAGCTTAGAGATCCAGTACCTGAGCACAGTATCCTGAATGCTGATATGAAGATAAACGAGGAAACAGTGGCATCTAGTGGATCAGGTCTTTAACAAGTGTTAACATATGTAAATAGAGACCTACTCATTGCAATTGAACAAACTTGAATACCTAAAAAGATGAACAGCTGAAAATGCAGAACATTTCGTAATAGTCATTCCTTAAAAAATCTGACCTCCCAAATCCTTCTGTGAGAACCATTTTGACAACAGGCTACAGTTATGAAATTGTAAATGATTCTTACACTCAATGTCAAGACGTTGCAGATATTTGAAAGGATTTTAAAACATGTTGGGCATGTGCATCTTTTCCAGATGCTGTTTTGTAGTAGTTATTTTTACTCCAGAGGGAGTGAGAGAGGAAGAGAATTCATCTTAAATGACTGCAAGCCTGCTGCTGCAGCTTCCCATCAACATCTCAACAGCAGCTTCCAGAGATCTCTTTGTGTTGCCCAATGACCCGAGGACACCCTGGAACAGTCAAGCAATGTTTGCCAGTGTTTGCTGTGGGCGCTGTCAGAAGAAAATCGTGCCCGTGGTTACAGTTGGCCTCCAATAAGGACAGAATATTGCACTGGATTTTTTTTTTTTTCCCCCAGTGTAAAGTTTGCAGCATGTTATACCGTAAAAGGCTGGCAATCTTAACTGCTCCTGTTTCTGTGCAAAAGTTTCTAGGCATTGCTGAAATGAATGTCATGCGATCTTTCTTAAGATTAGCATCATCACAAGAACCAAGAGGCAGTATGATATTGAGTATTATGTTACTGGGAACGGATGCATGTTTAAACTTTCAATGCGGTCTTGCAATTCACACATCTGTATGACGAAGACCAACAGCACTAACATCTGTATGAAGAGGCCTATACAATATTGAAAGAATCACTAAGTCTACACATGTAGACGCTGTTTTCAAGTTTATTCTTCCACTCTTTCAACGTTTAGCAAACAGAACTCCCATCACCAGGGCTGGCTGCTGCTGGATTGTACAGACACAACTTGTCTGATTGTAAATTATTAAACTGCTTCGCCTGGCCATATGTTCATGCCTTGTCTAGTTTCTTTCAAGAATGTTTCCACAAATAGCACAGTCTTTTAACTATGGCTCCCAACTACAGTGTTAAAAGAGGAAACTCTGCAAAAAAAAGTAGTGTCTGTTTTTTTTTTTAATATATTAGTCAAGACACAGGACCAAGATGTGTGTATGTGGATGCAGTGTGGCTTTTGTTATTTATCAATTTTGTCTACATTTGAAACAATATTGCATCGCATAATATAGATGAATCTGTCCTGCGTTGGATTTAAATAACATTATGTGCTTATTTACTATACAATGCCATGCATATTTAAAAGCTCGCATATGTGGCGGTGCAGTGATTGAGACCTTCATTAAATAATATTTTGCTTGCTTGCAAACATGCTGCACAGATCAAATCCAACACTTCAAATCGGCACGCTTGATAATGAAACACAGTATGGGGTTTCCATAACTGCCTAAACCTTAATAAACTCATACACATGACATTGTCCCAGCATGGAGATGACTGCATCCACAGAAAAAAAAATGAAAGAAAGTATTGGCAAGATGCTATTGTATAGACTGCACCCCAGCAAGATCCACTGGCAGAAACACAAATTATAATTGCTGTTCCTATAGCATACCACTAGATGGAGGTATTGAAGCGCAATATCGTTGAGTAATACTGAATTACTTTATCTTACCATATATATAATATTATACTTAATTATATATAATATATATATGATATAATATGAATTATATATATATATATATATATATATATATATATATATATATATATATATATATATATATATATATATATATATATATATATATATATATATATATATATATATATATATATATATATATATATATATATATATATATATATATATATATATATATATATATATATATATATATGTGTGTGTGTGTATATATATATATATATATATATATATATATATATATATATATATATATAGTAATTTTTTATAAATTAGATTTAATGTGACGAATACCAATACACCTTCATTGGACATAATGGAATCCACCACTCATATGTGCAGACATGTTCTTTACTGTGCATTGTCATACTTAGCTGTGCTTTACCATGTGTGAATGATCCATCCATGGTCTTTACAGTTGTATACTTCACTGCTAATAACCCTGAGATCATGTTGCTAATAACCCTGAGATCTGTTAATAACCCTAGAAATTATTTGCATTAGATTAATAAGAACTTTGTTTAATGAATTTACTATTTCTGGAAAAGTATTTGTTTGAGATCAGAAAGATAAACGATGCATGTTATATTTGCAACTGCATTTAGTACAATCAGATTTAAAATACAATTGCCTTTTCCTCTGGGATGTATTTAATTAAAATGAAGAACATCACCGCATACAAAGTAGTTTGGAAGTCAAATATGTGTTGAAGTACTGGGTTACATTTATTTCTATGGAGCTCTTTAATCATTTTGACAAAACATTTTTTCTTCTGAAAAGTAAAACAATACTCTGTCTATTGAAAACTGGCTTATGGTTTCATAAAAACACAAGACAGGATTTCAATTGGCATTTAGTTTGGCATCTGCTTACAATTATGTAAAAATGAACACGCATGCGTATACTTTAAACACAATTAAAATGATAATGTATAATTATTTTATCGATTATATAATACATAATTGACAAAACATCTTTGAAAAATAGCATACATGATACCTGTAAAGTTATTGTAAAAAACAAAACAAAAAAAAGTCACCTATAGATTGGGCTGAACACCAAAAAGAGAAGATAATTAAGATCAATTTCTTAATTTGCAGTGCTTATTTCTACTACAGAAACTTAAGAGTCACCCCTTAATTCACTATTGGCTCATAAAAAATAGAAACACTGATCACCACAAACTATTCTGTGAATAAATAACTTCAAAGTAATTTTTGCTTTATGGTTTCATTTTTTTCTTTTTTTTTTTTGTAACTGGTAAAATGTCAATGCAGCTTTGACGTGATAAAGAACATTATGCAATATTTATATGACATTTATTTTTCTTTATCCATGAAAAATCACACCACATTGCTTTTACAACTGCTCGTGGTTCTTTGCCTTCAATTAAAGGCTCCAGCTGTACATAAGAACCAGGTTGCCCAGTGTGCACACACGGGACTGGATTCATGGGAACAATACTGTTTAGGGTACGGTAAATAAAATAAAAGATGCAGACCTCATACAGCACTGTGCCGGAAACTGTTCATGCCCAGAGGCACTGATGATAAAAAAAGGGTTTCTGTCACCAAAAAGTACCTCTAACCTCTGTTACAGTGTTGATGTTATATCACATAACACATTCTTTTTGAACAATCATATTTTGTTGCAGACACACACATATATATATATATATTATATATATATATATATATTAATATAAATTATATAATAGATATATAATATATATATATGCACACACACACACACACACACACACACACACACACACACACACACACACACACACACACACACACACACACACACACATACGTACACGTACCTTCACACACACTCTTTGCTTCCATTGTTACAATGAAAGTACTGTGTGTTTTAGTATAGAATAGTAATAAAGGGTTCGCTCCGCTGCTTAGGGAAATGCGTTTCATCACCTGGGATCAGAAACAAATGTATCAGGTTTTGCTAATTTAATTTTCATTTTGAATCTGACCCGTTTCCTTCACCGTGGGGACTGTTTGAAGCACTGGGGCTAATTAAAGAAAATAGCAAAATAAATACGTAGATAGAATGAACCGAGGTCTCTTTTCTTTTATGGACTGAGACATTATTTTTAAGCGATTAGCATCTGTTAAAACATAGGGATAGAGATAGGGTTACGGTTAGCGTTTGGGTTATGGATATAGCTAGGATTAGGGATAGGGATAAGGTTAGGATTAGGTTTAGGGATTAGGTTAGGGGTAGGGTTAGGATTAGGGATAGGGATAGGGATAGGGTTAGTGATAGGGAAAGGGTTAGGGATAGTGTTAGACATAGGGTTAGGATTAGGATTAGTGATAAGGATAGGGATAGGGTTAGCGATAAGGAAAGGTTTAGTGTTAGAGATAGGGTTAGGATTTGGCATATGGATAGGGTAGGCTTAGGGTTAGGGATAGGGATAGGGATAGGGTTAGGTTTGTATCGTGCAAAAAAGATGTCCACATTAACTACATTGTAACTATACATAATAGCATTGTAATTATGCAAAGGTACACATGTATTTACGAAGTAACTACCATGTAAATACACAGTAATCAGAGACGTTTGTAATGTAAAGTGTTACCACATAATCATCGACATGGCTAGCGGTTAAAACAATATGGCAGCGATTCTCACTGGACAACTGTAGGAATGGAACTTAACTGGAAGTACTGTATCATAGTAAACTGTTGTGTATGGACTGTGAAGACAGCATCTCAGAGTGTGCACTGGTGAACAGTGAAATGATTCCTGGAAAGCACTGGCATTGTAACTGCTATAAACAAGGTTCTACAGAACAGAATACATCAAAAAGAATAATTATTAGGGAGCCATCTATTTATAAAACATACAATTTAAAAACCCAGGTGCGGTTATCAAAGCAGTAACTCAGCATTCTTGTCATGGTCATTAGGGATTGGGATGACATATTATTGATGCATGTCTTCAACTGTTTTAATCTGCAAATAATTCATAATAGTAAGGGATTATACTGCAACTGAAAGGAATATTCAGAAGCAGAGCTGGATGAGTCAGTGGGTGTGGTTTTTGTGGCTTTCAAAAGAGTTTTGAAGCAAATTTATTACAAGAAATATACAACAGTTTGTATTGAATTTATGATATCATTGACCAGAGACCGCAATATTTATATTTTTTTTCTATCAGGACTTGCTTCACTTGCATTTCAGAGAGACTTCCGCAGGCGTCCTGGATTTTATTTGTTTGTCTGACAGCGGCGCGAATGCTCTTCTCCTCCCTCAAGCTTTCCTGTGTGCATGTACTGTTCTGTCTGTCAGCTGAGTCTCTGTCTAAAGGGTTAAGACACAGTGGAAGTCAGAAACCAGACATCTATTTCTAGCTATAGTGCAACAATCAAAGGTATTAAGCAATCATTACTTGTTTTTGTATCCATGGCTGGGGTATCATTTTTTTTTTAATAAAAACCCAATAAAATATAAAAAAGCAAGGGCACAATGTGGCTCTTTGTAAAGTAAATTCATTCAGTTTTAAAGTATAGAACCATTTAGTTTCCTACAAAAACTTACAGTGCCTGTAAAAGTATGATAGTAACCATAGCAGAACACATGGGAGTAAAAGCCCTGTACCCATATAAGATGTTACTGTCCATAGCACAGTCATTGTAGTGTGCCTTAGGGGTCGAATAGGTGAGACTAGCAGCCATTAAAAAAACGTGAATCATGCATTTATTGGATATCTGGTGTTGTCTATTTTGTAACACTCTGCTGTTTATGTGCGATATTTGAAAACATCTTTCTTTTTTCTTTTTAATTTATTTATTGATGTTCAAAAATCTAATTTATATGTTAATAAATTGCAACTGGCAAATGCACTTCCGTCCATCTGAAACCGCACACATCACAATCACTTCACATCTGAAACCGCACGCAACACAATCACTACACAATTAGTTCTATATTTCAGGAACAAATATGGTTGCAACAATATTTATTTATTTATTTATTTATTTAGTTAGTTAGTTAGTTAGTTAGTCAGAAAAACCATACAAGCTACAATCAGCTTGTTTACAAAGGCATCCCAGGAAGAAGACAGGAGCAAGTGCCAGTTACAAACAAGCATACAGCAAGCACACAGCTTCACAATATTCACATTGCATGACATACAATCACAAGGCTGGTTCAAACAATCAAACAACAATCTCTTAAAATCAGAAAGTGACACAGTGCATCTTTTCTAGGGGTACTGTATTCCAGTCTGAGGGGGCAGAAAAATAATAAGGTTACATTTTTTTTTTTTTTTTTTCTGAATGGTTAACAAAAATATTGCTATGAAACGATACTGTACCCTGGTCTATATGAAACGGTACTGTTCCCTGGTCTGTATGAAACGATACTGTGCCCTGGTCTTTGACGAATCCTGCAGACAGATCCACATCACTGTGAGTCAGGAAGCTCTTATTAGGGTTACTGCGTGTGAGGTACAGCCCATATTTTTCAAGCGCCATGAAATCCATTATCCTATCCCTGTGAATGAATCAGGTGAAAGAAGGATAAAGAAAAGCCTTTAGAAATACGATGGAATTTCAGTCCCATGAGCACGGGGATGATTTCTTTAAATGCAAGCAGATTCAACCTGATCGCCCTCAACTTCAGAGGAAGGTCCCAGTGATTGAAACTAGCAGGTACAGGTCTGAAACAATAGAAAAGCCACTTCATCTGATTGTTATCAACCCATTGAATGGAACATTATCAAGCAAACTCATCTCATTCCTGAGAGCCAGCAGGGACCGGCACACACCAGCTAGCAGGAGGCTCTTATCAATGTTGTGTATGGACGACAGGCACTGTCGCTGCACTGTTGATGTGAATGCTTTCTGGAACAGACTTTCTACTTTACATTACAATTCTCAACTTTGAAGCCAAGCTTGTAGGTTTTAAAAAAAAATGTACATTTGTAATTGATCTCATAATTTTAATTTGTATTATTGATTATTCTCTGGGCTGAGAAGGTTGCAGTATGGAAGACCTGGGAGTATGAAGGATGTCCCATACTGGCCCATTCAAATAAGATGATATTCCATGATATTTGTTCTCATTCAATGAGTTGATTGCTACAACAGTGGTTAAGAAAACACAAGAGTGAGAATTTTCACTGTGCAGTATGTAATTTGTGTTTATATTCTAAAAGAATGCCCTGTATGATATCCAATGCAGGAACAATGTATAACCTGCTAGATAATAAGGCAAGACAAAGTTGCATATACATGCATTGACATTTAATTCTTACAAAAATGTCTCTTTTTATGTGGTGTTTTGGGTGAAATCAGGGCAGTTTCCGTATTTTTATGAATATATTTTCATATGGTCAGGAAGTTTGGCCACGCCTAATATATGTTATGGCAGTTTTTCTGTAAAGTGTAATTTCTCTAAAGGGGTTTATAGGTGTGATAATCTATAATATATATATATATATATATATATATATATATATATATATATATATTATATATATTATATATATATATATATATACTATATATCTATGTTTACTTAAACAAAAAGCCTTGCACCCATAATATACAACTTTAAAATACATACTGTATATAGAATACCTTTATCAGACAGCATCCTAAAAACTCACATTGGTTCTCACATTGGGTACTGCAGACTCACAGACTCACAAAGGAGCTGTTCATGATTCTCGTTCATGTGCAGAAACACTGTACTTTACAGCAGGTCAATGTGAAACTCAAACAAAAATGTGAATTTTTTTCAATGCTCATTATGGCCTAAGGCCTGCAGAAATGTCCATATTTTAGAAATAATAAAAATCTAAACTGCAGTTCTGTTTAGCCAGTCTTCTGCTGTTAGTGTTGTGTCACACAATATTAACTGACTGCTGCCTAAAATATTACACACATGCTGGATATATTAATCCCACAGTCTCGATGTCTACAGTATATGCTCTGTGCATTGTAAATAAATTAACCAAATTTAAATCATGTTTTAAAAACATAAATGATGTATCATTAAGGTTGCATCCTTAATGCATTGAAATTGAATCATATTCGGTTGCTTCATCACAAGAAATGAATTTGGAGTAAACAGCGTTAAGACTACATCAATATCAATGTTGGCTCAAAATGTCACCTGATCGTTTGATCTGCAAACTGGCGTATATGGCAAGGATTATTTGAAAGATATTAAATTCATACATCAGCCATTAACTGCATTAGCCTTTAATGTTCGATGAACTCTTTCAGTTCAGGTATGCTTTTCTCATTAGAATAGGACAGTTAAAAGCTGTTTGGAGACTTCACATATATTTATCTGACACTTATTTCTCTCTATATGTTAGAAACTTGTACTACATGGATTTACTTTGGCAGAAGCGACTTGGAAACAACTTGGCAAAGCGTAACCACATTTACACGCCCCCTTTTATGATTTCTCTTTAAATCAGCATGCTCTGTTTTGAAAGCCTGATTTAAAAATAAAAACAGACTAGAGTTATGAACATAGAAACTATGTATCCATGGGGCTATACATAGAAGCAGAACCCTGTATGATAACATGTATGGAATAATGCAGCTAAATGAAATCAATTTTGCCTCAAATAAGTCATTTTAATTGTAAAGTAAGAGATACTCAGCAATACTTACAAGCAATAATAGTCTTGCCTTTTGTTGTGTGTCACAACATATATATTATATTATCATATATATATATATATCATATATATATATATATATATATATATATATATATATATATATATATATAAAAAGCTAAAAAATCAAAAAGAAAAAAGTAATGTAGGTACACAAAAACGTGATTATATATATAATATATATATATATATATATATATATATATATATATATATATATATATATATATACACACACACACATATATACACACACACACACACACACACATAAAATCCTTGTACTTATATTGCTATGTATCATTTACATGCTGGCTTGCTGACTGACCTGTTATAGCGAGCCCCACTCAGAAAAGAATGGACATTCACTCCTGTAGAGGTACACACTGGATGCAGCCTGGGGTAAGAGAAAAAGATAAAAGGCTGCAATGAGGTCTAGATTTGCTTTGTCAGTGACAGCTGCATATTAATCTAAAGAATTTCTGACAAAAATACTTTTTTTTTTTCAGCCAAATAGACCCCTAGAGTCCTAAACAAGGGTAAAACTTGAAACAAGATTGATTTCATCTTTAAGGGATGGCTTCTTTTAAACTGCAGTAGCTTCTCTTTGTTTTTAATGCGTCAACAAACTTGAGCCATATTGTGACAGAAAAAGTACTAACATAACAACTTCCAACTCATTTTGTAATTGAAAGATGAAATAACTGGGTTTCCATACTCTGTGGCAGCGTTCTACTGTCTGAATATTAAAGAGATGCTGGTTCCTAATGCAAGGGTTTCTTTAACAGACACAAGTTGTAAGTCCTTCGCCTAAAATCCACCTCATTATATAACTGCTTGGTTCCTGGTAGATTTCTAATTAGCTCCCTGGCATTCAAAGGGACACTTTCAACAAACGGGAACCCTATTGTGCATGCAAACGTAAAACAAATCAAAGTCAAAAGCAGAACATGTTTTAAAATGTTATAAAGCCAGTTATAAAGATTTTACATCAGCAATAAGTATCTCTGGTGGTGATTTACGATACAGATGGCCACATCCCGTGGAGGGATTAATTTTTTTTTTTTGTGAAGTACTCCCCCTGGTGGGCAATATATGCGATTACTGGTTACCTAGTTAAATCCAATGTTTGAATTCTCTCCATCATGGAGCCAGCTCTTCAGCTCTCGTTCTGCCCCCTAATGTTTCACATTAAATTTACAGCCTTCCGTAGCGTATTGCTTGATCAGCAGACAACAGGAGCGAATACATTTTAGTTTAAGGAAACGATTAACATTTGAAATGTATGATTCTTAAACATCCATTAGGACAGACTGCATCAACTGCACCAAGAGCGTTTACTTCTGAAAGTGTTTGTACTGTTTTAGTGGGGACAACTAATGTGCTAAATTGGTTGGGGGCAGTGGCGATGGAATAATTTTTATAGTGGAGGTACTGAAAGCCATTGAACAAAACCCCTGTATATGATGGAAGCAGGTGCATAGCACTTCAATCACAGAGGCGTGGTAAAACTTTGATTGTGTTTATTATTGTTGTTCAATGTTAATATGTAGATGTAATTATATTATATTCACTCTTTCACGCACCCACACCCTTTGCATACTGGAGTGTTACACTATATTTTGGTTCAAAACTTCCTCCTCATTTGGATACAATTGCTTTAATTTCTAATTATTGGTATTAAAATAAAACAAACACACAAAGAAAATGCCCTCTGTGTAATTCTTATCTCAGCGGTTTTCATTTTTCCTTCCTTAAATTAGTCATTTCAATCTGTTCAACATGCTGGCTATAATAACAGGCTGCACTCAAATAAACATTCTTCTCCACGCACAGCGCGTCTGGGCCGGGCTGCAGCACACACAGCTGAAACGGTACACAAAATTCATTGCTTTATGTGCCAAGAACAACATTCTAATCAGTTGGTTTCCTCTCATTAAAATGCAATTAGTTTGACATAAGTTTCCTGCATAAGAAAGTATTGGCCACTTAGCACTCATTAGGAAAAAGAAAAGCATCACAGCAAGGGCTTCTTGTAAGGAGGGAATAGAAACTGTACATACTTTTTTCTGTTCAGAGGTGATCTGTAGGAGGAGTATTCCTTTGGAGCTGAAACAGAGAGAGCCACAGATAATTCATTATCTTGTTCAGATCTCTCTTCAAAACCTGCGTTAGCCATTTTTAATCTAAAACCATTACAGTTTGGAACATAAATTCAATTAGCTAGAATTTATGAAAAGCTGCAGTTCATTTCTTTTTTTTTTTTTTAAATGATAACCTTGGCGATATAAAAAAAAAACTTTGCAGGCTATGATTGTTTCACAACCCATACCAATTTGACACCAATTTCACATTATAACAGTATCCCACACGTTTACATTATTATTATTATTATTATTATTATTATTATTATTATTATTATTATTATTATTATTATTATTATTTTTCCCAGGATAGCCTAACCAAGGTGGTCCTGCATATTCTTAGTTTTGTCAATACAGATTTAATAAAGTACAACACACAGTAAGTCCATGGCTGGACTGAAATTTGAACCTGCAGTCTCTTTAACTTAGTGTTCACCACTAAACATGCAGCCCACCCCAGTTCAATGTGTATGTGTTTGTGTGGTGAAGTAGGACACCAGCACCACACCTAAAAACAAATTCCTGCTAAATGGTTAACACTGAAGAACTAATAAGCAGTAGAAGCTCTTTTTTTCAGCCTGTACCTCAAAAACATATTCCTGTAATTATATAAAAAAATCCTACTTTATTATAAAGTATCAAAACTGTAACACACAGTACATACTGTATCAGTATTATCCTTTTGATTTACTTGACATAATACGAAGCCACTGTGAACAAGCAGGGTTGGTGATATAATCGTATTACATTAGGTGAAATGGTCCAGCAAAGCTATTGCAATGACAAGCTCAGGTGAGCTTCGACTCACTAGGCATCACCTGGAATAACCACAGTAAAGTATATGGCCTTGATCGCTATACCTCTTGAATTCTACTTAAATACCAAAACCCCTCGGGCCTGTACTGTACACCCACACACATACAAAACAGGTCCTGTGTTTCATCTTGAACACCAATATGGGCAAGTAACTTGAAACAAAGTTTTCATTGTGACCCCTGATAATTTTGATGTTTGACTCCTTATAAACACAACCAATAACCCTGCTCTGAATGCTGGGTTACGAGTAAAAGCAGCCTTAGTGTTTTGCAGAATCCCACATCTGTCCAGCTCGATTGGGTTTCTCTTCTTAATGAATCATGAAGTTTGTCTTAAACACTAATAACACTGTTTGCGAAAGGAAAATGTAAGCTTGTTTTCCTTTAATTAAGTATGTGATTCTTGACCTTCATCATCGAAGGATTGCCTTTGCAAATGTTAAAAGGCTCAGGAACAGTTTAGTTAAGACACATAGAAACATTAATTAATATGGGGGGAGGGGGGGTTAAGATAAACCCAAAGACACAGCTGCAAACTGCCCAGGAAATGTAAGCACCCTGAGTGAAATTAAATACAATGATAGGAAATGGTAACTAGAAACATGAATTAGGTTAATGTAAGTGGTTGTAATTCATGGGACTGACTAATAGGGCGAACTTCTGGACACAGCAAATGAGTCAGACACTCATACAGGCCTCTTTATTTCCTTATATTACTTAAAGAGGCAAGATATATTCGGAAACACTTTAATTTATGGGTCTATTATAAGTGATTATAAACAATAGCAACAAAAAAGGCAGAAGTGTATAATAATAGTCTTATTATGTCTAATCCTATTCTGTAGATTGTTTATAATCATTTATAACAGATACCTAAACTAACGTGTTACCAAATATTCTTCATTACATGTGAGTAAAATACTCTGATGACAAGTGTGTCAGGGGGGTTGAGTCTCCTCTTGCAATTGTCTCATCAGTAAGGCGGCCGAGAAGCTGTTTCTACCCAATATCGAGACTCTCACCTCAAATTATTGGCCTTTACTGCTTGGTCCACCTTGAGATGAGTGCACACTATCAATCTTGTGTTGTACAACAAAAAAGCATGGTTACCCAATGTCAAAAAAAAAGGGCAGTTTGATCAAGCAATCCTGCAAGACATGTTTCAACCACCCACTACTCCTTTGTGCAAACTTTACTGCAAATGATTCACAGTACCCAAGAATCCCTTTCAGACATCTGCTCTAGTTTGACCCAGAATTATTGCGTGGACAAGCATTATTCACAGTTTATTATTATTATTATTATTATTATTATTATTATTATTATTATTATTATTATTATTATTATTAATCATTTTGAGCATTAAGAGCTGTTTCCTGGGATTGTTATACTAGATGTACCATACAAAAAACACACCTTGGTTTGAATAATTTCTTTTCTTTTCCCTTTCATATCCAGCTCTATAAGAGAGCTACGGAAACTTAGAAAAGTCAACAACATGACCAAATAATTCATCACAATTCAAATGTATACTCTTCAAACGGAAACACTAATTAATTACAGAAACCAAGACATGTCCAACATTATTATTCATGAGGAACTCTGCTTCAAGTCTACGGGGCTCATCACCTGTGCATTCGCCGCACAGCACATAATAGATGCAATCCTATAGCGCAAATACTGCTTCATTTACACTCATTTCTGACTTCCGGTCATTTATAACTCATACCTAGTGCCTCCACTCTAAAGCATTTGAAGTCCCAGAACCCTCAATACAAAGCTACCGTGAATGATTTCCAATGAATAAAATAGCGTTCATTTATTTTAAATGGATACAGTAATTAGGAGGATATGGTTATAGTGTCAATAGAGATATGTTTTCATATTACATAATTCAACTAAAGTCAATATCAAGGTTTGGTAACACCTTTCATTATGTGTAAGTACACCTGTATTTACAATGTAAATACACATGACAGACACAATGCAGTGTTGCCCATAGGTTTTCAATATTGGGCTGTTAGACAGATCTGTGTACAGTATAAGGAAAATACTTCAGAAACACAGCATTATTTAGGGTATGATATTAATAATAAGCAATAAGCCAGGCAGCAACTAAGATCATTATAGACTGAATTATTTTTAATTTTTTTTATTTTTATAAAATAAACATAACTAGAAAAAGAAACATTAAAATATTAAACTCCGGAATGAATCGATAACCGCATGAAAAAAAAGGGAGTTCAGTTAAAAGTAAAGGGTTTTAAACCACTCTTCAAAAAAGGAAGCCCCCGTCAGAAGGAAGATAGTGTTGTTTGATGTGGAGTCTGGCAGGTGTTTTATCTATAATACCACAGGCTAGCCTGCAGAGACTCCACACTTACTATCTTGATTCTCATGGTCAGGCAAGATGGTGTATTATTTAAAAAAAACACCTTGGGGTCCTTTAAGATCAAGCAGGGGCATCATCCACTGCACCAGTAATCACAATGTAGCCTCTTTATTTGTCAGTGTAACTAAAATTACACCATAACTGATATTAACGTGCTGCGTCTGTAGTCATTATATTCTGCCATATGAACTATTAGTAATTATGCTGTTGTCTCTTTTACAGCTACAGTATATCTGTAAATGCATCATAGAGTTTATGACAGTCAGTATTTTAGCATCAAGCACTGGGCTAAACGGTTTGGTATTTTTCAATGCATTTATACCCACATGCAATTAACTAGACCAAAATGAAAAACAGAAAACTCAAGATATAATGTGGTGTGAGTAAACAGTAAAAAAATAGTTTATAATACATGTAAGAGTCAGAGAACACAGATTGATTACATTTCACCCCTCAGGCTACTACAGTATATAGATACTGTATAGTGAAATACCTCAAGGCAACGTGAAATGCCTATACATGTATACTGTAACTGTCTGAATTTGGGGTGCAATATACAGAGGAGAGGTAAGCAAGGAAGGAAATGCCAAAAAATAAAAATAAATACAGCACTGAAGATGTGCAACATGCAAGAAATACAGTCCCAAGAAAACTGGTCTTATCTAATGAAGACAATCTAACAAAATCCAAATGCATACAAAAAAACAACTATTCAAACTGCAAAAACAACAGTGTAATATAACTAATATAGATTCCCCACTATTTCCAACTTAAATAAAGCAAATAACAAACACAGATACATGACTGTATAGGTCTCTTGTCCTGTGGAAGAGGAATTAATTGCAGTTTTACTACAGAGTAATTCATTGTTTGTTTGTTTTTTAACAGTTAATGTTAGTCTGTTGTTCTTTGCAGGCTGTGCTTCATAATCAGAACAACGTTCCTTCAGCTGTCAAAATGGTTTTATTGTGTTCATTAGCAGTAACCCTAGCTAGCCAGACACCAGTAAGTCCATAAAGCAAAAGCTGCTGGACGCCAAATTACCCTCGTACAAAATCAATTAACACCTCTTGGGACTTCATTATTGTCACCCTAAGGCACCTGATATCCTCCAGGACAGATAAGTTCAGCGCTTCTTCTAAAGCATGAGTCACCCTTGACGCGCAGGACGCCTGCCTCGGGACAAAGTGGCATCCCGCATTTTTAAACACGTTCCTGTTTCAGCTGTGCATGAAATGTCACAGGTATTGCCAGCACTGTAAAATGTGCTGCAATGGATTTACTTCCGTATTGTTTTAATACAGATATTGTCCCTGCTTGCCATAATTACATCCTTGCAGGTAGCTCATTCTGACGGAATGATGGATTGTTCCTGGTTGTGCATGCTGTCCACAGCTCGATGTGATTCCATCAGTGCATGTGGCCTGTTTTAGAAGCCATAACAGAACGTTTCCTTTATTAAAAGCATGCACCCGTTACTGTGGTACTGTGGATTCCGCCGCAAAATCCGATAACAGCACATAGATGTCGGATTGCCCCCACATGAACTTTAAGGCAAAACAAACATCACTGTGACGTGTCGAGCTTTTCAGATTTAAATTACTCTGCGTGTCTGAAAGTTATGAGGTTGTCAGTTTATGACTTTTCCTAAATGAAAGGGAGGATCGCGAAAATAATACATGTTTTTATTTTGAATATAATCTACAATATTCATTACATACTGTGTGTGTGTGTGTGTGTGTGTGTGTGTGTGTGTGTGTGTGTATATATATATATAATCCTGTTATCTCTACTGGACCTGGCAGCCATCAACTCCTCAAATTTCTTGTAAAATGTTTATTTTATATATATATATATATATATATATATATATATATATATATATATATATATATATATATATATATATATATATATATATATATATATATGATTTTGAAGTAGTGCTTTGTATGTGGTACATTAGAAAATAACCCATATTTAAATACAGCGTTTCAGCTGTGCAGATGTTTGATATGATGTGCTTGTACTTTTGAGTTGTATCCGATAGTTTGTCTTTCATTTTAATATTGATGTTGTTTAAAATGTAACCGTCATGAGTATAATTGCAGCAGCTCTAGTGTTAACGTGGTAATTCTTGTGGTGCATATCTAGAATAATATTGTCTGGCATTAGGTTCGAGTACTCGAGTACTCTAATTTTTTAATGCTCGAGTACTCAAGCACTAAATTACTCGAAATTCTCACCCCTAGTAAAAAGCGAGTGTTTCTCCCTCTGTTACAGTGTCTATTAGTACAAAGGCAGACACACAACTGAAATCAATGCCATTCTCCACAAGCATCGTAATGATGCAGTGTATCTTACTAAGCAAGCAGTAATCTCCTCAGAATTAGCAGTTATAAAGCTCTGTGGGATGAAAATAATGTACAAAACACAGTTGCCATGATCATCAGTGGCCTCTTTAAATAAATATTTTTGCAGTTAACTCTGTTTAGTGCATGAGGCCCAAAGAAGAATGAATACTGAACTACCATCTCACTGTAGTTTACAGTGCGATAATATGCACCAGTGAAACAGTAGGCAGACACATTGTTTACCCATGCTGTGCTGTGCTGTGCCCCCTTGTTGAACTAACATAAGGTTTGGGTACAGTAGCAAAATGGATTGAACTGTTTACTCTACCATATCAGTGCAGGGGATATGGTGTGCCACCTCAGCACACCCACTGCAGTGTGTGATAACCTCAATATATCACCTCTGCTTTCACGACATCTATACATGCCCGCCAGTTTAAAAATAAAACTGGAAGATACAGAAATTCCACAAGGGCTGAAAATCCAATTCGCCCATCTCTTTTATTATAACAAGCTTGGTATAGGAACACCAGGGATTAACTTTGCAACATTTCTTTCTAAATTAGAAAGAGTTTCGTGCCAAATGTTTTAAAGCGCTTGTATTTATCCAAACACCCATGCATGTGACATGCACTTTCGTGCCAGAAACTGCATGTGCAAGTTAACCTATGTTTTTGGCTCACATCGCGAGATATTTAATTAAGGCTTTCCTGTCTAACATGATCTAATGTCATTGAACAAGGCTATGTTCTTTGTTAGCAGTGCTCTTAGCTTCAGACTCCTCTGTGTATTAGAAACCATGGTAACAGAACAGTAGCTAAAGCCAATGAGATAATGAGAAACTCTCATATAGCAATTGTGTTTTCAGAGGAATTAAGTTCCCCTGGGTGGTATCTCACGGTCCTACTACTTTCCATAGAATCTTTAAGAATCGTCTCTGAATTTTGAGCCCTTTGTTTGTGGGCCTTGTAAACAAGAAGCTAAGATGTGGTCTCTCTCTCTCTCTCTCTCTCTCTCTCTCTCTCTCTCTCTCTCTCTCTCTCTCTCTCTCTCTCATATCATCAGGGGGAACAGCCTCCTCGCCTGACAAGATCAGGACCCTGAGACAAATTACTGTACGGATTTATCAGACATGGGTGCTGCCGAAGCCAGATCATTTCGGATACACACTGGAAACTCTTCAGGTTTGCCAATACAGTGAACCGCAACAGATTTGTAATATTACAGCATCTATTTCAAAAGGTATAATTAAGCTGGTGTGGAAACAAAAATAATGCTGTTCTTTAGATATGTTTTAACTGGTACAAGACCATCTATGAATGACTAGTTAGGTATTCAGAATATTGCAGATCTAAATCTTCTGTGGGTAATTGTAAAAAAGTATAAAACAATTTGTTCCAAAAAAAACTCTAAAAAAAATCATGAAAATGTAACCTTTATTGTCACCCTGCTTGTCAGAGTTATTGATTGGTTCACTTTGAACAGACCCTTGACACTGTTAAGATGGAGAAGATACATGAATCCTTGAGAAGCATTTAAAAGAAGCTGCTCAGACTAAAAGTCCTAGCACTAGCTACGGAAAACAAAGAGAAACAAGTTTTTTTTTTCTTTTATTATATTTGGAATCTGATGCTGTAGCAGTGGGCCCAAATGCCAGATTCTTAAAAGAACAATGCCAAGAGGGATCGCTCTTCTACAATATGCAAATTACATTAAAATAAAAATTCAATATTTAATTTATAAGCCCTGGTTAAAGAATGACATGCAATGTGAATAATATATTCATAACCTTGTGCTAAAAGGAAATATATGTACTGTAACGACAATGTATTTTTTTGTCTGTATGTTTCTAAATGTATCGACTTATAATGTGTCCTTTGGAGGTGGGCTGATATTTGTTCTACAGCAATCTAAACGCGTTCTGATGATACCTCTGCATGCAGAAACGTGTTTATTATACTCTTACAAATTCATTCTGGATAATGTGTGTTCATCATTGCACCAGTGTCTTCAGTCCTCAAACAGGCGAACAGACTGATTCAATTGTATGCAGCGTCTTAAGAAATAACAGATGACCCTCCACACCATGTAGGTCCATTTCACTAGATTCTATAACACTAACAGAAGAATATATTTTATTCAGTACTTTGGACCATAGATATATAGAACTGGATCATTACTGTCTTCTAAGGTCTGGCTAATAATCCATCTGTTAAGGTTTAGATAAAAAAATAAATAAAAAAAAATATCTTCTTACTTAACAGGCTTGATGCATGGTTACCGTAGTTGTTTTTAACCAAGGGAGCTGGAACTAGGGGTGCTGGGGGTGTGGTAGCACCCCCTGGCTTTGCATGGCTTCTATCATATACAGGGGTTACAGTTTTGTTCAATGGCTTTCATCACCCCCACTTTAAAAACTGTTCCAATGCCAGTGTTTTTAACATATTATAAAAGTGCTAGCAAAGATTTTCAAATCCATTTTCTTGTCTCTTATTAAATTTAGCAAAATTAGAATTGACACTATTATTCTTTTGGTTCTTTATTTTCAAATCTTTACTTAAAAAAAAAAAAAAAAAAAAAAAAACATACACAAGTTACCGTCAATGTTTATGCTTCAATTTTGGAATATACTGGATTAATCACTTCATGTGCAATGCTCACAGCAATGCTTTCACTGCTTCTAGCTCTCCATGCGACAGATTTATTTAAAGTTTTAAATTAACACGAAAAAAAAAAATATTTGAAGATTGAAAAGATTCTAAACCAATAACCAATAACCAGTGACGATGTAAACAAAGCCAATAAGAGATAAGGAAATGAACGAGTCGGAATGTAGTATCTTGAATCTCGCTGTCCCATCAGTCAGATTAAAAAGTTGGTGACTATCCTGGCGAGTGCAAGCTGGATATCAAAGCACGGAGAACGGGGATTGTAGTAAAAACTAAACTTGCCCTATAAATCTCTATATGAAATAATGTTTAGTAATATTGCTTCTGAGAACCACAATACATTATCTAAATGCAACCAGCTGTTGCTTAAAGCGATAAGTGTGTGACAGGTCCCCATAAGCAAAGAATAACTCCTATACTCAGGATTAAACAATTTGAGTTTGTAGTGTTTAATAGCTAACTATCGAACTAGCTTAAAAAAAATAAATAAATAACTTTTTCTTATTTTTATTTATTTATTTTATTGCAGCCGCAGTAATGCCCACAGAGGTTTGCCATCATTAACTTTGCCACACTCTAGTCCAAATACTAAACTAACACAAGAAACCACTGCATAGTCAATATGTTAAAACGCAGACACTGTTAATCAAACATTTAAGAATTGAAAACAAAAGAGATTAGAAACAGATTTTAGTGCTTATATAGTGTTTATTTTAGTATCTCTGAAGTACAGTCTAAAACAATTAAAATGAGCACTAAAATGTGTATGGAATATGTTCCATAAGGCATACTGTTAATTCTTAAATATTTGATGTATAGATTTACGCTTAAAAATTATGCCTTGTGATTTTCGATCAGTAGGTGTGACTATATTATTTACCAGTAGATGGCGCTGCAGAGCTACAATACTAGGTTATAAAGGGATCCTCAACTTGACTGCATATATTTTGTTGTTACACCAACAACAATCAAAAGGGTTTGAGAAAACACATACAAACTATCAAGCAATGTAATTAGGCAGCATTCAAATAACAAAATGTGAAACTTAGTATAGTCACATTTAATAAGCATTACAAAAAATACAAATTTAATGGAAAATATGTACAGTACTGTATTGTCAGCATTTAAATTTCAAGCTAGAATTATTACATGCAAACGATCTTAATGAGCAAGAGCACAAATGTTATTGACTTAAAACCAATGCAGAATGACTGTATGTAACCAATAATAATTGACATATCTGAAGTGATAGTAAAATTCAGGGATATTAGGAATTTTAAATAGCATGGGGTCTGCATTTATAAATTTGTTCCAATGCGTGTTTGATGCTTGCAACATTTGAACATTTTCCAGAAAATCCTTTGGCTTTTAGCCGGAGTAAGGAATTACCAAGAGATGCCACTGAATTAGGAGACAGTGTTCCGCTCCACTACTCTCTAAAGTATTTACCCACATATTGATGTGGCTTGCTGATTGCACACAGACTTTTCTGACCCTCTGACCACACTTGTGGTTTGCCTATGGGCTGAGGAAATACAGCTGATGTGCTCCCTCCAGACCTGGTATCTAATAATGTGCTAATTCCAGAGTCAACGGTTCACATTTACACTGACTATCCACAAGAAAAGCACCTTCAAATGCATTGTGTGTAAACTACTGTCAGGTTATCTTGGATTTAAGTGATCCCTTGTAGACCCAGCAGAACATATCAATTGTTAGGGAAAAGTTATATTTTTCCCCTTATTATAATTGATTTAATAACAGTGAATATATATATATATATATATATATATATATATATATATATATATATATATATATATATATATATATATATATATATATATATATATATATATATATAGTGAAAATAGATTTCAGTTACTTTGTAAATTGCTTAAACTTTTAAATATAAAAAAATGTATATGGAAATAACAAATATTTTGTCACAGACCACCATACAAGAACTGTAAATTCAGCAAGTCATTTAGTTGAGGAACAGAAGCAATACAATTATGTGTTTAAAAAAAAAAAAACACCTCACATTTAACTTTTTCTTTTAGATGGTGGCGACTGGGTGCTGATAGCGCCAGCTTTCTTGTTCTTATGAGACTGAAAAAAAAACAAAATACAAAACTGACGTTAACATTACAATAGCAAGAAAAGTGAATAACTGAACAAACAAACAAGTATCTTCAAGCAGAACAGGCATTATTTTTCACACGTTATGGAACTGATTACTTTCTATGAGACAATTTCATCAATATATATAAATGATCCTAACATTTTCATAAAAACTGAAAAAGTTGGTCAGTCCCAGATAGAGTCCAAGTCAACGTCATTGTTCATATTTTCGTGCTGCACCTCTGTACCAAGCCCTGTCACTGAATAACATGTTATAAACACTTTGGGGATCCAATATATTGTGTATTAATACAGTTAAACTATTCCAATAACTTCAAAGAACAATTATAGCTGCTTTAAATACACACAAGGTAATATATTTGTGTTACCTCACCTCTGTGCATGTGATAAATATAACAAATCAACCCATTAAGAAAATGTGTGCAACATTTTAACTGTGTAAAATGCACATGGCTGGACTTAAATAACAATAATAATAATAATAATAATAATAATAATAATAATAATAATAATAATAATAATAATAATAATAATGTGGAGAAAATTAAAAATCGTGTACACTATGAGTGTTGTCCCCTGTGATGCTACAGGGTTAGGTAAAATGAAACCCAGTAAGACGACTTTACAGATATTTCTGACTTTCTTTACCTCACCCATATACTTAACATTTCCTTTACTGCTCATTTTATTCCAGGGCTAATACTGATAACTAAAGCTGGCTTTACACCACACTTTCAGGAGACTTTTTGTGGTATTTAATCATATTTGAAGACTGTGTTTAAATCCTGCATCAAAGAAACACATATTTGTGTTTGCTTAATAATGGAAATGAAAATGAATCAGAAGTCATATATTTTTTTTTGTTTTGTTTTGTTTTCAGAAAACATATGATTTGGTTCATAGTACCGTTAATGACCTCTGTGTCAGTCCTTAACTGACTGTTAGTTGCATACAGGCGCTTGAATCCAGTTGAGGTAATAAATAGCTGAGGTTATATATTTGAATGCTGTTTAATTATAAAATATACTGTACACCATCCTGGTAGTACTTGTTACACATATTCTGGTAAAAAAAAAAAAAAAAATGCATACAACCATTGCTATAGTGAAATCATTTTCACAAAAGATGATAATATCATCATTATAGTGTGTATATATATATATATATATAGAGTCTAGACAATTAGTTATAATTCATTTGCAGTTGTCTCACATTAATATTAATTTCAGTATGTGTGATGCATACATTACACTGCAAATAACAAGAAATATAGTTTTGAGACAGTAAAAATGGTGACTGATTAATTGGAACAAAAAAATATATATTGTGTGTTTATGTATAAGATTAAAAATCAAATCAAGGGCCTGCGGAAGTGAAGGGAGGTTGGGCTAATTCAATGCTTAAGAGATACACCTATTTCTCGCAGGGAAAAAATAAAATAAAATCTGAATATTAAAAGGTAAGAGATTTAGCATAAAGATTCCTCCAAGTCACATGTCAGGGATTTGACATTTAGCATTAAAAATGGCAAATACCTCTGAGAGTATAATATAAAATATACAAACACAGCTAGTCATCTTCAGTTCAAGTGTGTACATCTGGTTAAAATAATGTTAATAGGACAATATGTATTTGTGCCTAATTGTGTTGTATAATCACTACAGTAATCCAGCCCAGCATACATCTATCCTTATGTATGCTGTGAATAGTACCGTACAGTACCTGGATCTCGTAGGTCTACCCAGTTGAGGCTCCAGAGTAACGCTCCGTGGTCTGGCACTTTCAGTGAGCTCATAAGCAGTTGATTCAAGCACACTGGCCTGGAGGTATCTGTGTGATCTCTCTGGTCTGTAGAAAAGCTGCCCTTCAGGTGAAGTTGTCCTTGCTTTCAATGGCTTTGGGCTCCTAAGTAAGGGCTGACCTGACAGCTACTCATCCTGGGGAGAAAAGAAAGGAAATGGGTGAAAGCATATGGCATTATCCAGGAACTCTGAAACCCTCTGCTGTGGGGTAAACTCCTCGAAGATGGCTTATTGTAGAATAAAGTACTTCTCCTCTGCTTGAGAGTGTTATTAATAAGAGTGAAATACTCAGAGAGGAGATAAACACAAATGAAGTGCTTGTTTCCTTGCACACTGAAAAACATGCCATGTTAATGGACAATTACATCATCAGTGGCAGATTGTTTATACTCAGCAAATTCAAAATACTCAGTTTAATTCACTGTGGTCCAAGAGCTATACTTCATTTGTTTTTCAAAATGTCATTCATTTTCAACATAGTGAAACCAAAATGTGTGGCCCTATTTTATATCTTGCAACAAAATGAGAGGTTTGTAACATATTTGTAAAGATCTACAGTATATGTAACAGTTTGATCTGCATTACAGTTTATTTATTTTTATTTTTTATAAAGACATTCATAGGCTGCAATATGCTGTTCTCAGCTACACTGTGGTGTCTGAATTTTACGGACATTTTCATTTCCTTTATGGAAAATCTGTTCTTCATAAAAGGACCGCTTGGAAAAAAAATGTGGAAAAAGTTGATTCATTCCATATTCACATTCCTGCTAGTACCTGGAGCAGAGCCAATTCTAAGCACAAGCCAAAAAAGACAGTCATTAGAAAATGGACACAGAGAAAGGGTAAAAGGAGTGTTTCTGAGCAATTCTCCCTTCCAAAAATGTACATATCTTCTCTATTTACTTTACAATGTTACTGACAAGGTAAAGTATATTGTGGTGTACCATCTTGTTTACAAGCGGGACCAATTGGCGTCATTAGGTTTTGACCTAAAAAAAATCATTAACAAAACATCACAAGATATAACAAGACAGTTTCTGTGTTGTGACGATAAAATCCAACTTGTCACTAAGTACTTCTACCCAAACAAATATCATTGTGTAAGTTCTAAAGTGAAAGGCGTCATTACAATAGAATGTAAAACTGATGCAATGCTATCCCAGTTCAAGGCCCCTGATTCAATTAAGGAGACATTAGGAGAGAGGAAGCAGGGAAGCTCAGTGAAAGAGCACCTGTGTGGAGAACTAGAAGTGTGGGGTTCGATCAGCAATTCAACAAGCTCCTTCAGTACATTACAGTCCAGCCTGGGACAGTGCCAAACTCTGAGAACATGTTCCTAATTAACGAGAAAGACTAATCCATTCTTATAGTCACAGAAAATAAAAGGTCATCTCCTTTTCTATTTTTAATTGGATGGCAATTCATCTCTAATTGAGACCTGTATTTCAGTAATGGAGACATCTGAATGGTCTCCTGAAAAAAAGAAAAAGAAATTGGAACTCTATCAAAACCCCTTTCTGTAGCCTTTTTAATTAGAAAGCATATCCATATAGTGACAAAAGACATCCAGCTTCCATGTGCACTAGTCAGGTACTCTTAGTCAAACCTCTCTAACTCATGATGTACTTCTCTGTGGCTTGCTAATTTATAGTGTGTTGCTCTGTGGGGCCCTGGAATACAGCTTCCTATTCATAAGGAAATATCTCTTAATTATGAGGATCACAGTTGATTTATTGTCGGTACCATGTTTATATCATTTGCTATGCATTTAATTGCTAAGTGGTGCACCTGGTGTACGTTACGTGAACACGCTGAGGGTAAGTATGTTGTATGCTGGTAGCCAACAGGACATTAATTAGCAGCGATGTAGCCCGAAAACTGAAGGTACCAGAACATCACTAAAATATAGATTTTGTTAAAGAAGAATTATTGTACGAAATCACATTTGTACAATAAACTTCTAGTAACACATATAATAGGTAATGCATATATCTAATTTCTTTACACAGTCGTCGTCGACTCTGTTGCTGTCGTCTTCATCAGCCTTTTCACCCTTCTTAAAGAAGTAGTTCATTGCATCAAGAACACTAGTGACTGAATCAGACAGCTGTGCACCACTCCACTGTTAATAAGCAAAGGTAGCATTTGTTTATTTGTTCTGGGTCTTGGCATCATGACCCATCAACTTATATTGGATATTCTTCTCACTTAGTTCTAGTGAATGCAGGATTCTACAGTTATAAGAAGAAGAAAAAAAATAGGTTTTTAAAAGTTTTATTTATTTTTTTATCAATTTTTTTAAAATCTGGCCTGTATGAAATAAAACTGCTTGCAGTGAGTATTGTGGGAAGTCTATTCAATTCCTATACAGTGATGTAAGAGAGCTGTTCCTCCACCTGTTTTATTTAATTTAGCAAGTCTTCAACCAACATAGCCCAGTCAAGCTTGGAGGAAATTAGAGTGGAATTATCATTGCTTTTTTCGTGGCCATCTGTGATGTAACATGACTGTGAGGGAGGCAGTGGTAATAAGTGGCAGTGAGAACTTACCCAAAAAAATAACCCAAAAGACATTAAAAAAGTATTTCCTATCCAGTCAGCCTCAACGTTTCTCATGATGGTGACTGTAACAAGTGAACAAACTGAGGTCTGTGTTTTCTCAAAGGTTTGTGCCTAAAATAACGTCCATAAGTACTCCGATGGTACCTTGTTAAAACAAAAGGATGTGCGTCACCTGCTGTTTTTTTTTTTAATTTGTGATGATCCTGTCAAACAATGATTTAAACAAAACTAACACAATCCGTGAGAAATTAGAAGAGTATCAAGAAGCTAAGAGAGGTTTGTGCCATGACTGCATTATCTGGAAGAGAAGCAGCAGTCATTCACATTTATCCAAGATATGCTGCAGAACAGAACACAAACCAAAGCCATGTGACCGATATTAGTTCTCCTTTATTTCCTTTACTTACATTCATTTATAATAGGACTGCTTTTTAACTGTTTAATATTGTTTAGGACATCCTTTATAATATATTTATAGATATATTTAAACATCCTTACTAATGTGTTACATTTTCTTTGCACTGAACATAATCCAAGTGTAATCAGATACAGACCAAGACATACAAAAACAAGTTACAGAATTCACAGTAGGTAACCTTTAATTAATCTGAACTTCAGTACTGTATCTGAACTACTGTATTAGTGCTACTTAGGAAATTGTGTGCACACCCACACACAACACAATGTGTGTGTGTGTGTGTGTGTATATATATATATATATATATATATATATATATATATATATATATATATATATATATATATAATATATATATAATAGATAAAAATGTACCCAGTTCATTATGATGGAACTGTTGTTGGTTCATGGAAAATGTACTCTTTTTCATCTTGTGTCTATCTAGAGACCTCCAGATGTGGTTAACTGAGCCACTGCTGATCATTCGTACTTGACAGAAGACAACTTCCACAGCCTTGTTCAGTTAGCAGACTATTGTGCTGCCAGCGATGTTGTACAGACAGTCTCACTTTACTGCTGCCTAATTTTAGTCCCTGAGCATTGAGGTGATAAGAGAGCACACAGTCAATTAATAATACATTACCAGGCTGGGGCAAATCCAATTTCTTGGCAGCCCAGGACAAACGCTGTCCGATGATTAAGAAACATCAATGGAGAAATGGGCATGAGAAAAAAATTAAAAGGAAATAACATGTTACTCTATGCTATGCTATTTTCATTATAAAGCTAGCGGCTCTATTACAGCCAATGTTTCCAGTTATTCAGATAGAGTTCTCCCTGGTGTACTTAAATCTGTAGACATTTTATCTAGTCTGTGAAAATACCTGAAGTGCAATGGAGTCCATTTTAATTCACAATATTCAACTGTTGGCATTATTTAGACCTGCCGTTGCTTACATCAATAAAATACAGACTTGAAACTGCAGTTACTCATAAGAATAATTAAAGGTTAAGCATAACTGAAACTCTCAAAAGGAAAAGCGGTGGCTGACGCAACCACATCACTTTCTCCATTCTTCTTTCACTGCTATATAAGGTTAATATAATAGCAAGCAAACCCATTTTATATCTCAGATTGTACAATCACAAATTCTGTTTGTTTAAAAGCATATGCATTCATCATGCGATTTGCTTTGCAGTAGTATTTTGACTTTTAAGAGGGATGACAGGAAAGTCGTTTGCAGAGTGTGTTTGTATGTATGGACCTTGATTTAGTTTACAAGGAACAATGAAGGCAAAATTTGTTCTGTGGCCTCCAATTAAATTAGCATTGATTTTTCTTCTGCAGGTCTGAAGAAATATCAAGTCATGGAGCTTCTTTAACTGTATTTATTGGATAAGTGTTTACACTGAAATCTGTGCAGGGGCTGTTTGTTACCCTGCCTTTTACCATTAAATAAAAATCGATAGCGCGAGAATGTCATTTTTGAGTCTGCGCTTCTTGAAAAGCATTAGAATTTCAACTGTAAGAAAATACAAGACATCCTCTCTCTCTCTCTCTCTCTCTCTCTCTCTCTCTCTCTCTCTCTCTCTCTCTCTCTCTCTCTCTCTCTCTAAGAACATTTATAGAAAGAACATTTTAAAAAAGTATTCCCCTTCTTAAATCAAAGTCAAGATAAGATACTGATATCCCTAACACTGACATTATTTAATTAACAGTCAGTTAAAAAGTTGGAGCTATTGCCAGTGTAATTCAGCTGAGAAGCAAGGTGTTAGGTCTGGTCAAAATTAGCTTACAGTGGATACTGTATCTGTATATAAAAAAAAATTAAAAATCATGTTTTGAAGTCTTCAGGTTGGGGACATCAAAGACAATTAGCAGTCAGACTATGTCTGTATTTGAAGAAGTATTCTGAAAGTATCCATTAGTTTCTGTTGACTTCTGCACCCATATTCTGATGGATATTATTAACAATGATTTCAATATTTCAAACACCACTCATCCCTGACTACGCCACAGCTCTAATCAGTTGGTTACTCAGTTTAGGTTTGGTTGCTAATGCACTAAAGCTGACGACATGAAAGCCATGAAAAGAGAAAGCTCCTCTCTTCCCATAATGAATTACTCCAGTGCAGCGTGTGGCTAGAATAATTAGAGAATCGTATGGACTGATGGACATCAGGTGTCACAATAATGACATTCATTGCAGAGCTAAAATAATACTGATTTAGCGAGAAGACGGAAGCAGAGACTGGGAGATAAATAAGAAGTCTCTTTTGTTTGCATAAACCTACTTTTTTTGGTATCACTTAACATATTGTAGCAATCTCAGTTAGCGCAGGCAGGCACATCACACAGGGTGAGGCAATTCACACACAGGCGGAGGGCGGGCACGAACCCAGGACTTCTTGCACTAAAACTTAGCGCTGATACCGCTGTACAAAAGAGCCAGCTCCTTTGCAAAGAGCGTATATCGGGCCTACGTCTGCGTGTGTGCTTATGTCACCTACCAGCCCTGCTGCTGCCTTCCCCCGTGCACGCTACAATATTATGATTGAGTCTTTATGATTTTTAAGTGTTTTATTAATTATAGAATTAGAAATGCTGTAGCTACCAGTGAAAGTGACAGGGAAAACAAAAACACATGTTTTTCGATACATTATAATAATAATGGTAATGGCCATAGTTTGTTTGCAAAACACACACAAGTTAATGTGCATTGTAATAAATGGAGACAATAGGTCACGCAAATATCAAATGGAGGTTATACTGTAGTGCTATTTATGTGCATAAAAAAAAAAAAAATCCTTTAATAATGCTGCATTAGAATGGGCTACATTCTGTCAGACAATCTGTCAGACACAACTCCACAAATCTCAACAGGAAATGAAAGGAGACGTCATATTCACATGCAATCTAAATGCCAGTTTTGTGGCAGAAGACTTTCAATTAGCTTGTTAAACTTGTCAAAAATAATCCTAGTCACGAGCCAGTGGAGTCCTCTCCACTTCGAAATGTTCACTGGCTGCAGTTTTAACAACCCTATGGCTATTGTACAGTTATGCATTTCCCGGTTTTGCTTGGTTACAATAGCAGTTCAAAGACAAACAGAAAAAAAGAGCATTTGTTGTCAGGTTCAGCTTTTTCAAAAGCATATGAAATATGCAGCTGGAAGACTGTCGGAGAATCGTAGCAGGCTGACAGCTCCATCACTCTATTGCGGGCTGTAACTATCATGCATGTCGCAGCCTCCTGACACTGTCACAGTGTCAGCACTACAAAATACTCGCTGGCCTGCACAGCCAGCTCTGCTAATAGGCAGTTGTCAGGGCAATGATAAGATAAATGCAGTGTTTGATAGAAACATAAAGTGATGCAAATGAGAAACTGAAAATAATTTGTAGAACGCCACAGATAACAGCCAAAAAAGGCCTGTAGCAAGTAGGGTTCTAGCAGGTTCTCTGCAATACAATATGAGAGACTTTTTTTTTTTTCAATCCCTCATAAGACAAGTGCAAGTACGTGACCTGCACCCTTAAACAAGGCAAACCGATACTACAATTCTTAAAACAATTTTGGAACATTCAAGGGATGTAGTGGTACGATGATTATTTAATGCCTGTGTATAATTCTGTTAACCTTCGCTTAAATCAAATTAGGAAACGTCTAAAAGGGAAAAAGGACATCACACAGTATTAAAGTGCTTGTCTGAGGGACATCTACTCCAACTTTAAAGGCAAGAATTTAAGTTGACCAAAAATAAAACACAAAGGAATGAAAAGACAATCTTTACATGTACAATCAGATTAAGCCAGCTTTCATCCAAAAACAATAATATCTATTTTGTTCCATTTCTTTTTTGTTCATTATTATATTACGATATAAGGCAGTGACCAATTTTCCAATACTCTAATGCATTGTTTATCTAATTGTACCACCATTTATCAAACTGTTAAATGTTGAAAAACAACTATGAAAAAAGCTTAAATGTTGTTTTAAATTAACATTGCAGTTTAGTAGCAGGTTGTAAAAAGCATGAAGCGCTTGGATAGTTCGATCTGTCCTTTATGACCTCTGTTCATGTAGTAAAATCTACAAAAGCATTATTTTTTTTATTTGTGTTATTTCTCCCTGAACTCCACTCTGGGGACCCTGCCTACACAATCACTGACACATGCTACTGGGAATGAAGTAGCTGTAAGCTCCCTTACAGCAAGAGCCTGTCAAAGCCTTCTCCTGGGTCAGTGGGAAAGGGTTTGGCTTGCCTCTAGAAGGTCCGCTGCAGGTTCTGAGTTCTCTCTCTCTCTCTCCCTATCTCTCTCTCTCTCTCTCTCTCTCTCTCTCTCTCTCTCTCTCTCTCTCTCTCTCTCTCTCAGGAGACACTCTCTTTCTTTGTCCACCATGAAGAGGATCTATCAACTGTACACTTGGAGATCTGCAACCTCTCTTGGTCTGTTTCAGAGCCAACCCTTGCCAACAGAATTGAGGATGAAAACTGCTGGAGACCACCACCAGCATCAACATGCACTGGTTCATCTCTATCTGAAATGAACCAAGTTTACAGAGCATAGCTCCAGTGCAAACTGGGCTCAAAACCAGTAAGACTTGCTAATAGGAGACCACAGATTAACAGCTGTTTACGAATAGTTATAAAACAATTATGTATCTCGTCGCATTTAAGGAAAGTGGTGCACAATTTGTATTGGGAAAAAAAAAAAGTATATTTTAATTGCATAATATATTCACCTTCAATGAACCCAGTGGATATCGAACACATGTTGCATAGTGGTCCTGATACGATAGTACAGTGGTGCATTTATTACCTGTCTGGATCAGTTCATAGCATTCTGAAACCATTGAAAGGTCAAAATATGGGAATGTTACCACTGTAGAAATACTAAAGGCCTATAACATTGTGACTATGCTACCACTGTCATTAACTACAGAGCCATTGAACTGCCACTGCATTACAATTGAAGATAATATAGTAAGAGTGTAAATAAGATGGCTAAAGTCAAACCAGGAACAGTAGCAGACTTGAATACGAATGCGCTGCTTGCACGTTTAAAAAAGGAACAAAATAAAAGGTTTAGACAAAACAAAACTACACAAAGCAAAAGGCACAAGGGCCAAAACAAACTAACAATAATGAGAACAAGTCGTTTTTTTTTAATTATTGTTTTACCTCCTCTCTCTCTCTCTCTCTCTCTCTCTCTCTCTCTCTCTCTCTCTCTCTCTCTCTCTCTCTCTCTCTCTCTCTCTCTCTGTCTCCCGTTCTCCATTTCCTGAACACTCAACCCCATGCAGCCAAAGCTGCAGGTGTTTTATATTATGGCTGAGGGATTAACTGGCTATTCATTATCCTTCTAACCCCTCCGCCGTAGTCTGCATGAGTATAATAATTCAGTGCAACTGTCAGCTAATTATATAAATCAGTTACTGATAAGTCATACATTCTCACAAGGTATTAAAAATAACAACGAAGGACAAGTTTTCGCCCGTCCTTCAAAACATAATACATAATACAGATACAAAATAATTCATAATATGCACAGGGGCAGGGAGTTTCCCGTCACAAAGAGATATAAGCAGAATGCAAAGCCCACTATAATCATTGAACCGTACAATGCTGGCTTTAGGTTCGGCTGCTTGTGTCCTTCAGTCTTTGAGCTTGGTAACATAACAACATGAAAAACAAACAAACACATACTTCACAAGAAATCAAGCTGTTGTGACATGGATTTAATTGCTTCAGTATTAAAAGTGTAGTGTCCACCATGGATCCGAGAGGCAGGCCCGACATATCCTCAGGAGAGACTGTAATGGAAGGTGGAAATGATTACAGCTGTTTTTTCTGTTTTCAATTATTAATCGTGCTGTGAAGTTAGTTTAGGTTGTAGAACACTGCAAAAACTCTCTCTAAAACAGCAGATCATAACACTGGTTATAAAAGCACAAGACCTGTTTCAATGTATTGTTTATACTACTATTAGTCTGGGAAGAGAAACAAAAATGACATTGTCCAAGGTCTATACCAAGACTTTATGCATTTGAAGATATTTTTATTGGTAACACTTACATTAGTGTCTATTAATGTACTAACACATAATTACAATGTTATTATACTTGCAAACATATTTACACATTAAGTACATTATAATTATGCATGATGACACTGTAATTATGTGTAATTCCAAATGTATTTACTAAGTAACTACTGCGTAAACAATTACACAGTAATTACAGACAAAATAGAAAGTATCTCCTTTTTTTTTTTTTTAGGACAATAGCGATCAGTTTTTTTACAAGCTATTTGGCAAATAAGTAAGCATATCTTTTATATATACATTTAGGAAATACTTCTGCATGCCTGGCAGCTCTGGCCAAATTTAAAATAGCCTGGATCTCATGCCCTTAGGCGTCTGCTTTGCAATTGCACAACGCATACAATACAGACAATGTGAAGTTTCAAACTGCGAGTCTGTTTCAAAGCAATTGATGTGTAATGAAGCTGCAGGCCTTGGAATGTTTCCTGTGCTTCAGTATAGTGAGGATGCCTATTCCTTCCCTGGATGCTATAGAGACCAGCACAGGCTGGGGGCATCTGAGACCCTCACTGTATTTCAGTTATATACATCTCAATATATGATATTCTATATCCTGAATAACTCAGTTTAACACCTATTGCGCGTCCTTCTGCACTCAGATTCAGAGGCACAGCAACATCGTTTTTATTGTTCTTATTATTATTTGAAGGGCATAAACTTCCAAAGGGCTGTTATTCAGCATTTGATATCAAGATTTTCTACAAAGGAGCATGTCAGAGAAAAACACAATCCACATATGAAAACATGCCAATCACAGATTACAGTGCGAGAAGAACAAGAACCAGGGCTTCCCTGAATGGACAGTTTAAAAAGGAAAGGAATACATTGATGTCAAACATATTTCCAATCTATTACTGGCATTATACATTAGACAGTTGTTTATTGACAGTACCCTACATGGTATGCTAAAATATAAATTTTTCACTGTAAACCCTGTTATATCAGCAGGTTTTCAAGGATCTTAATTTATAGATGAATGACAAACAGCGCAAAGGTTCACAATACTGTACACAGTTTGCAGGGCTTGTGATTGTACATGAACTTACATTCACCCATTCACAATGCACAGGAAACTTACAATGTGAAAATAAATAGCAGTAACACAGACACAGCAAATGTGCCATTGGAGAACTGCAGCCAATAGCTACAATCTCTTAAACAGTAAACAAATAGGATTGTAAAGGAAACAGAGCTGACAGTGGTTGGTGCCTTCTGGTGGTTTATTCATTATGTTAATCTATGTCTTACACAAAGACATCAATTCAGTATGATAGTGTGTGGCAAAGTGGTGAATACGTGCAGGTGAGTTAATCACACAGACAATGATTCACAGGTGCAAGGGTGTTTATTAAATGATTTATAATGTCTAGAGCCTTATGGCAAAGACTGCAAACAATAGTAATGATGGAAGTGGTACACGGCGTGTATCACTCCTGTTTGTAATCCCACGGGTCTGACCCGCAACCAAAAGTCCAGTCTTATCTAACCCACATAAAACACAGACACAGTTCCTACAGTTCATGAATTAAGTGCTTGTGGTGCAAAGACAGTTCCAAAGTGAAAAGTGAGTGGTGATATCCGGGTTTGATGCTGGCCTGCGGCTGCAGCTCCGGATCGTGTTAATAATAGTAATCTTGAAACAGACAATACAAACAAACAGCATTACAAGACAAAACTAAGAAACACTCACAATTTCTTTCACAAATAACGGGGACTCCATCTAGGCTGTTGGTAACCATATATAAAAGAAAAGATCATTTTCACTATGCCCCCTATTTATACCCTCACTCATGACCCCAAGGTTAATGAGCGCATTCACTCCTCCAATCCTCGGATGCCACGCTGTATCCCGTCTGAGTCAATGAGCTTGGGTGCCATAGCTCAGCCTCCTTCCTAAATGACTGACTTCCACCTACCATAAGGAATAAATTGTCGTGCCATTTAGTTAAGGGTACTCCGTTCTTTTTACATAATACCCTCAGAGGTCAGGAAGGAGATCTAACACCAAGAATCGTTCGATCTCTGTCACACAGTGATACATGCTCTTACATCCATTACATTTTACAGCTATTGTTAAAGGAAATTATTCTAACCTGGACCCGGTAATTGGTTTATAACTTCCAGTTTAATTTTCCATCTGATTCGTCAAAACCTTAAAAGATAAAAGCCACACCATTTCAATGTTTTATGGCAAAACGGGCCTGGATGTAAAGTACTTTGATAGCGGTACAGTAATCAGTGTGAGACAGTCAACAAACCCTTGAATGGGTTTAAACAATGCTAGAGAATTAACACATTTGAAAACACACTCGCTCTTTCGACTTTTACAAATACATCAATGTCAACAGAGGTTAAGGAATTGATAGGGATGTTCGAGCGAGGGAACATCGCAGCCAAGCCAAGCCAGGTTTCAAATTGTGAGATGCAAGCACACAGACACAGTGATGTAAGAATCTGGAAATATAAACCATGACTTCCTTGTGATGCCCTACAGCTCCATTATACTGCCCCAGGAAATATAATCAGACCCCAGACTGAGTATTACTTCCTCCATCTAAGCCATTTCATTTATCATATCATTAGTATTTTTAGATTGGTCCCGCTAGACCGTTGCACTTTGGTAGGTGAGTAAGCCAGCCCGGTTTACAAGTTGCAGACACTCAAGGAAACTGATCCTTCCTTTTAATGTGCTCTTCTAGTTACTTGCTATAATGCAATAATCATGTACTGCAGGATTTTGGGGTGGAATGACTTGACATGTAGAACTCTGTCATCTTGTAAACAAAAATGAATGCTGCCACTTGATCCTAATTACACAATTTGGGAAGAGGTTATTTTCATGTCTGTTGTTTGCTAATGTGATTATTTAAGTTCCTTTTTTTAGCCTTGACCTTGCACCGAGAGGGTATTTCCCAGTCAGCAGAATGCTTTATCTTTGAAAGCAACAATCAATAAGGATAATTAATGATGCCTGCTGCAATGATAGCCTCGGCAATCATTATACCACATTAATCCCTGCAGTCAGACTGGGGTCAAGGCCGTCAAAATCATTCACCTGAGAAGGAGGTGGAGAAATTAAAATAATCTACAAATCCCCATTCTGTCAACTTGTTTCTGATGCGTTTACTTAAGTAAGACTTAATTACAGAATACCCCACTTGGGTTTAGCCTACTGTATTAAAATATTACCTGCCAGGGCTAATGAAAAAAATGCTAACTACTGAATTAAAACATGAAGTTTGGCTGGTGCCACTGTGACAAAAGATAAAGCAAAACATTTAATAATATCTGGGAGAAAATAGTTGTTACATACTCAGCCATTTATGTGCATGGCCCAGTGCAACACATTCTTCATTCAGAAGTGCTGGTTGTGTTTTAAACATGAGATTTCACCTCACTGGCTAAAGCAGTGGTACTTACAGTGGTAGCAAGTAGCATCTGATTCTTTGAAGTAATTAATTGGGAAGCTGATTGCTGGAGGCTTCTCCAAGTCATAGAATTGTACTTACAGTTGAGCTTTATCTAAAAAGAAAAAAAACTACATCTGAAAGAAGCTAAACAAACCAGCCTGCACCCAGCTTCTGTTACACATGCACATCTCCCATCCGTCTGTCAATCAACAGCCTTCCACTTAGTATTCAAGGTTTTCAAGTGCATGAAGCAGCGAACATGGAAATGAAAACCGTTATACAGCAGCCTGACACAACAATAACATAAAAATGTGATGTTAGTAAACGTGAATACAGGAAAATAGAGAGAAAGTTTCCCAAAGCTGATCGCTTTGGAAACGCCTGTAATTTTAATTGTATATGAACAGCATCCTGGCAAGATATGTGCAACCTTTTGACTGTCAATTTTGTTTATTTTCATATTTAAAACTGTAAAATGAATTCAGTTTGACTTAATAATTTATGGGTGACATTTTCATTGTACTAAAACTTTTATGCAGAATTTGAATTAAGACATTTCATTTCCTGTAATGGTTAAATTTATTAGCTCTTGCTCTCCAAACATTTTAATACCCAGAGGCATAATCTGTGATGCATAACTAGCAAGTTCTGCCACTGCAAAAAGAAAACTGTATTTACTTTATTTTATGTAATACATACAACACTCAGTAACAACAATGAGTAACACTTTATATTAATGTGCTGCTTATTAATGTTTTATAAAAAAATATAATAGAGGCTTAAAAACTATGTAATATATTGTTAAAAAAAAAGCATTATAGATGGTTATAACCATGTAATAGCCATATGCGGAATTACAGTTTTATAAAGGGGACAGTTTTTAGCCACCTATTCTACTTTGGGATCTTTAATCATAATTCTGTCTATGGCTATTGCATGGTTATAAACCATATATAATGTTTTATTAATACTCTATAACATAGTTATTAATCATCTATTATATATTTATAAAATGTTAATAAGCAGCACCTTAATATGAAGTTTTACCCAACAAGGTCTTCTCTGCACTTCACAGTGGTAATATATTGTATTGCAGAAATGTAAACAGCATACAATTGCAGAGATGTAATTTTCAATAAACAAATGATTTAAAAAAAGCTACAAACCAAACTATATACATTAACACTATTATTGCTTTATCATGTTTTCTTAACACTTGAAATGAAAACCAGCTTTGAAGTCATTATATTTAACAGTTCAACATTTTCACCCAATGCTTGCATGTGTGACACAATTATATTTATGTTGAACCAACCTAATTTACTGCAGATGCAGTTCGGTAAAATGATTTACAGTTGGATACACAGCCTCAACAATATCTATATTCATAACAATATTGGTTTGATTTTTAGAAAGAACATGAAGATTACGTCTCACCAACAGGTGCTGGTAAAGTGTGACTCTTGTGCTTTGTGTTCCTTATGTTGCTTTTTCATAAATACAGTCAGACCTTATTACATCACCTCAAAGAACTGAGCAACAGCGGTCACAATAACCAGAGCTGCTTTTATCTTAGACTCCACGCCACAATCTAAAACACCATTGCATATTGCATAGAACACTAAGACATCTGTATGCTTTGCACCTTGTATACAAACCAGTGACCCAACAACTCTCTATAAAAGAGTATGAGTTAGGCTGCAGGGATTTCAATACTACGTTATACTTAGCCAAACAACAATTTCCAGCCCACACAACCTTCAAGCCTTTGTTTTATTAACTTCTGATGGCAAACGGGTACACAGGTCCTTATAAGCGATGCCTTTCCTTATAATACGTCTGTTGTCTGCACTCAAAACGTATACTTTAGTGGTTTACTTTTGACATGACACGTGATATGCCAGAGCATATTGCAATGATTTAATGTACTGAATTAAACAAAGGGAAATAAAAATCCCTTCCATTTCAAACAGCCTGTGTCCCTTAAAAGACCAGCATGAGCTAGACACTGTGGTGCCTTGCAGCCCTTCGCTTCCTGCAGTTTAACATTTCCCTGTGACAGTGATCATAATAATGAACATGTATTTTCTGTTTACTTTATAGTGCTGTTTTCCTGTATTATACCTGTCGTGTCCAGGAAAGAGCATTATCTATATTAGGTTGCCAATAACAAATGCGTCAAATTGCTTGTTCTCTAATTGATAGATCACACTGCTCCACCTACTGATAGATTACAGCAGTCTAACATCCAGGCCCCACTACCAGCTGATACAGGCTGATTGGGCTATATTCTCTGCAATAAATCCTCTTCTATCAATATATAATGGTCTCTGATAACCAACAGCAAGCAGCCCACGTCTGCGGTCACCGGGAACTGATTACTATTTATTTTTAAGAGGAATCACATGACTTTTTGAACCGTAACACACAACTTTTAAGTTGTCATTATCAAAAAAGTCCCATCCTTATAAAAGTGACGTGTTTTGTGCCTGTGCTAAACCTTGCTTTCACAAACTCGTGACACTACAAATGCCATGGTATATGGCAGTACGCGTTTATTTGGGTGGTCTTTGTGTAAACAGGGGCTTCCCCAGTAGAAAGATCTTTACTGTATCTGGTAGTTGAAACTAAAGGTCACTTCCAAAGTTAGTCACGAATGTTTTATATGAAGAGATACCTACTGCAGTGCTAAGTATTTGCAAGCATTAATAAAGTCTGCAATACCTTTCCTGCTGAAAGCCGATTCTCAGTGAACAGAGGAGCCTCGCCGCTGTGCTTCTGGATCGTGTTAAGCTCTGTCACCCAATGCGTCATGATGTCCTCAAATTTTGGTCTGAAACAAAATCGCTTCAGAAGATTAGAAACTCACACGCACACACACACACGTTTGCATTCCTAGATTTGTGGGGATTTCTCATTGATTCTCACTATATTTTTATTTACTATTTCTAACTCCAGAAAGACAAAACTCCACACAAGGTGAAAGTCAGGAACAAACTAAATAAGTTGGCCCTTTCTTTTTTTTTAAGGCATATTTAGTTATTAAAAAGGTGTTTTGCAAAGTGGGGACATCCCGACAACGTGGTTTTTTCAGGAGTTACTATCTTTGTGGGGACATTTTCTCAAATGTTGTCCGTACATTGACAGTAATACCTGCCCCCCCCCCCCCCCACACACACACACACACACAAGAACATCAATCATTTGAAATTCGATTCCCAAGGAAGCTCATTTTCAGATAGCGTAGCCATGACCTTTCACTATTATCAGGGAATGAAACAAGAAAAAAAAAAAAAAACTCTTCTGATGGGTTATTCTTGGTAATGAACTATAGAAAATAAACTCACCATTAAAATAATTATCCAGCCATGTAACGCAGAACTGATCTACATTTAATATTCAGAAACACAGCTGCTATTTTACTCCTGGCTTGTTTTTATGCACACTTATACAGTTTGCATGTCCTTTATCTTTTTGGATGAGCTATCCTGAACCATGATGAAAGTTAATTAGAATTAAGAATTCGGAATTTGGTGACTTTCTTGTTTCCTGCAGAATTCGATATATGATAGAACAATTTATATAAGGATGAGTCTTAAACTTCAAAGCAATGTTAATGAAATGTCTTAAGAGCAGCTATATATTCAATTTATAGTTTTTATTAAATATACATTTTCTATTTTTAAAATTTCACTTCAGTGAGGCTTATTTACAGATTTTGTTATGGCTATTATGCAGGTTATCATGCTTTTTTAGGCCTTGCAGTTTAATTTTCCTTTCCTTTGGTAAGAGATAGGATCAGTGTATTAAGTTTAGTTCTGTTTTCCACCCTAAGTTATACAGGGCTGTCAATCACCTTAGGATGCAAGTAAACACATTTTAAGGGTAAAGGAGGAGTCTACAGCTATAACTCCCTTTTAAAAAACAAAATTCCAGTGTAACAGGAAATTGGTACACTACATACATTTTCACATAAATTGTAGCTTTTAATAAAGATTCTGACAAGTCAGATTAAAACAGTTTGCTATATTTTACAATTTTATGGTAACCAATTTAAAACAAAAGCAGCGATATACAGGGTGTTAACGATTAAAGTTCACAGATAGCAATTTCCTATGACACCACCACAAACTGCCGTGCTCATTAGTCAAAACTACGTTATATATTGTTTGTTAATTTTTTAAATTTCGAAATGATTGTGGGACACTTTACTTTGATTGCCAATGGGTATGGTTTCTTCTTTTTCTAATTAAAATTGACACCGATAAGTGACCTTTACTTTAGCATGCCAGTTAACCCTGCTGAGACACCTCTGGTCACATCGTCTGAGTCAGTGTGATCTGATACTCACGTTATAGTTTCCAGTTCGGTAGGAATGGTGTCATCTCTAAACATGGGTGCTGGTAGAATCTTCACACTGTCTTGAATAACACAGCAACAAAAATGTGATGTTAAAATATGCAGGGGAGACAAATCGTTATACATGTGCTTAATACTATAGGGATGGATCAAAGTTGCACATAAATTAATTACAGCGTTCTTCTCAGATATCCCTGTAGCTATATATTTTTTTGTATGTAATGTTTATTGTGATTTATTGACTTTCTAGTTCCAAAGCACAAATGAATACACACAATGTGATTAGCTAATACAATAAAAGAGGGATATAAAGGTACAATTTAAAAATCTATTAGGTCTGCTTTTATAATGAGCATTGGCTGTCAAAAAGTCAATACAGAGTTCTTTAGCTGTCTCAGAGCAAACATCAAGTAATTATCTGCTTTATTAGGGAGAAGCAGCACCACAATAACGATCTGGTAAAATAACCCATTAATTACTGTCAACTACACCTGACTCTGCACTTATTAAAAACATTAATAATCACTTCACTTGTGAAAAATACACTTATTTTATCCTAGTTTCATACAACACACAAACATACATGCTTATGCAGGATCACTTGCCTTGTTCACATATAAAAGTCAAACTAAGGATATTTATTTATTTATTTATTTATTTATTTATTTATTTTAAATGCAAATGCTGGTATTTGACTGCAACCGATTACCCATAGATTGTGTGTTGAGTTAATACAGACATGCAAACACTATCATCATGCAGACCTAGATTTAACAATGAGTCGTACTTTCACATTTAAAAATTGTTCGTCCAACTAAACATCAAACAAGCCTCAAATAAAAAAAAAAAAACTTCACACCAGTTTACAAAACGTGATATAATGTACAGTAATTTAAACATATACCTTGGCCAAAATCAGTGAAGATATTACATACCAGTCACTGTTTATTAATAATATAATAATAATAATAATAATAATAATAATAATAATAATAATAATAATAATAATAATAATAATAATAATAATAATAATAATAATCCTATTTATTAAAGGTAAAATCTGCTTTTCAGTCCACATGGTCTGATGAAGCATTTAAATGTCTTTATAAAACTAAAATACTGTCAAAAACAATATTCAGTGCCTTATAACTCGTGACACAAAAACTGCATAATGCAAAAATAATAAGATTGCACAAAAAACAATGCAAATGTCGGGGAGTTCACAGAATCAATAGCTAAAACAGGAAATGATTCCAATGTTTAAAAAAAAAAGGGACTTTCCTGTTATTATATACCCCTTTGAGTAGCAATAGGAGGAAGGGGCTATTTTTTATGCCATTGGAGTATGAAACTCAGAACACTTTACATAAGATTTATTACATCCAAGCAGAAATATTATCAGCTGAAGGTGCCATTTATCAACATCACTTTGAAATGCAGTGAGTGATATGATGGAATTATGTAGATCAGGAATATCTGTGGGTGGATTGAATTGGGTAACCCTGGCAACCTCAGGTACACTTACCCAGCTTGGAATACATTTTGGCACATCAATTAAAATGAAGCAATATTTCAGCAATTAAATATATATATATATATATATATATATATATATATATATATATATATATATATATATATATATATATATATATATATATATATAATTTTTTTTTTTTTATTAACTGGTTTGTAAGGTAACCACTAATGAGTTGGCTCTTTCAAAGTGTTCATGTTTTATTATTCTTATTCTATATTATTATTATTATTTATTATATTATAATTATTATTATTATTATTATTAATAATAAACATAAAAGCAAGATAAACGTTGAGGTCCATTTTTTCTGTAGGTCATTGTTAGTTATTATAATATATAATTTAGCAACAGTGTAATGCTGCGTCTGCAGGATACAGGAACTGCTTAAGTGGCTGAATTGTAACCTATAGTATAGTGGTACTCTTGTTATTCAAGCAGGAGCGTTTTCAAGCTTCCAGTTTCCAGTTTTAAATTTGTTTAGCTATGCTCTTGTATCTTGTCCCACTGTATAAATCATTATGTAAATGTACCACAAAAATGATGCAAACCTTTGAACTCATGACAAAATAACAGAATGTAGCCTAAATATTGAAATAATGAGCATAAATAAATAAATAAATAAATAAAGGTTTATAAATAATGAAATCACATTCTCTGTCAAACTAATATCCAATTTACTGTTGTATTTAAAAACGTGTAAACCAAAGTATGCATCTGTCTGGAGTATAATATAAACCTGTTTTGATATAACCAAGAAAGACTGCCTCCTGGGTTATTCTGGAAGGCCATTTGCGAGTGTTTTTTCTGTACATTACGTATTAATTGTGCCGGAGCCGTGCCACATGCTTCAATGAAAATAAATTGCTTTAATTCAGTTTTGCTTGCCATGGCGGTGTAGCTTAATTTCGTTATCTGGAACCTGTTGAGTGCCTTCAAAGCTCCATTGCAGGACGCTACTTGAAATGAAAAGATGCTTTCGCTGCTCAATTAACAGAATCGTTCCCTTTCAGCTAAAACAAACGTTATTGAAACCAATTAGCACAGACTGGAAAATCTCTCATTAATGAGGGGAGTGTGGGTGAGTAAACAGCAATGAAAAGATGAAATTAGAGAAGAGGGTCTTCTTGTTGGCCTGGAATAATTACACGCTTAGTTGCCTAATTGTCTGGTGAAAAGCACTGCAGTGATAGTAACAGATTGCTGTGTTCATTAGGTTGCAAAAGGCCACCTGCTGCTGGAGCTCATTTGCCTGCAGTCTTTATACATGTGTTTATCCCAGGGGTCGGTATTTGGACACAACACTAACTGTGAAAAGCAAATGAGCTTGCCAATATGCTGCAATACTGTATCCTTTATGCCAAGATACAGGGGCTTAATAAGTCAAATGAAAAGACTAAAACCAAGAGCAATAACTGGGTTTATGAGGAAACTGACCTTATAATACACAACAATGTAGGACTATTTAGTGCAGAGATTTGGGTCTCCACGTGCAGATGTTCTGGTGGCCTGAACTTTTGTAGATAAAAAATGCATATTTATATGAATATATTGTAATTACGACAGAATAAGACAGTGGAAACATTCTCTTTATATTTGCTGTTTTTATGAAATGTTTAATGCTGATATTTGAATGCACACTCAGTACCAAAGGCTAGTGAGTATTATGCAGCTAAAGGGAAAACTACAGACATATTCAATAAACAAATTTTTCCCTTTTTTTTTTTGCTGTTTAAAAAGCAATGCTTATTTGACATGCATTCCTTTGCTGATTTGCTGAAGGTGTCACATTGAATTTATAAGACTATGTTGTGTCTAACCTTTAATAACTTGCACAGGGCTGAGTCTGGAATATTAATTACGTTCATTGTTACATTTAATATTACCTACAGCTGTTGGTCATAATTGTCTTGCAAATAACCTTAAGCATGTTGATTAAAGCTTCATTTTATACAGTGCACAAGTGTTAATTCAAATTTCTGTTCCTCTGGGACATCACCAGCACACAGTGCCAGTATCAAAGAAAAGCATTTTACATTTTATTTCAGAGTAAAAAATACCACATAAATGAACCAAGATGGAAAATCAAACACATTCAAAAGTGGGACTCAAAATATGATGATTGGTCAACAAAGTATTTGTCCTAAAAAAATAAAAGGAAATAAAATGCCTTGTAATGGAGTAATTCCAAGCCTAACTCAATTTTTTTTCAAATCTGACTCATTTGGATTTGTTGACCATGGTTTCTCTGTATTGCATTAGTATTTTCAATCTTTATTGCCAGCCAACAATGACACTAATAATCAAAGGCCTAGAATACCTTGAAATCTCACCTAGCAACAGAAATGTTCAATTTTGGCTCCAGAATTATAGCTTACTGATACAGGGGTCTGCTTTAAAGATATGTGCAGTGGCTGATGCAAATACTGTCACCAACGTCACTGTATATTAATCCTGATGTTTTTCATCAAGGATAATTTACTGTATATTGACTCACTTATTGAAATAACTACTTATGACACAAATATGAAATGAGGATGCAAATTAAGATCTATGACTGCTTAGATGATTAAAATGTTCTCTGAAATAGTTTCAGTTACAAATTTTTTAGGACAAAATATAATTAACATATCATATCAAACGTAATGGAATTCTGTGGGCTAAAGATGGTGCTGCCGGCTCATTCCTTAACCTTGCTTCAAATCTATCTCACATCACAAGTGTAGTGAGTTTGGTGGTAATATAGATCATGGTGGACAGAGACTCAAATCAACCAGGTTTCCGTCATTTGCCGCATACTTGAGAGATGCCAGATGTGAATTGCACAGGGTGTTCTCCTGCTCTCTTGAGAACAGAATCCTGTGAAGGGAATCCCTTGCAGTGACTGCCGACAGTATTCCCAACTGAATTCAGTGTCATTCTAACTCATCAAGGGTGCACATCAGATTCTAGCGCAAGGGTACCTCATATAGCGTCAGCAGTATTCAATTCTGGCGTCAGTAGACAGTTTCACATGATTGTTATTTATTTATTTATTATTCCTCAGCTCACTTGACCCACCCACACTACACAGGAGAGTAGGTTTGTGCCATGTGGGTAGTTGTGAGGGTGGCTTCATTAGGATGGGGTTTGATAATGTAGCACCAGAAGGCTCTCTGGCTTCAAAACAATTTGTACACCTGTTCATCTTTCATGAAACCTGCATTCACAGCATATTAGCAAGAAATAACACAGTATTTATGAAGCATTGGTATTCTGGGAAGTGTAGCTCTGACAATATCCTTAGTGCTGTGCTCACTTACCCTGCTGAATATCTTTACAGCAATGCCAAAAGGTTATATATCACAATATCAGCAGTAAAAACCCCATGTAATATACACCCATAACACAATTGATTCAATGAAAAAGTAAGCAGTGCAATCTATTGGGCTCTTTGTTTTCTAAACTGCCTAATCTGATTTGTGATAGGTGATTTAGATTGCTCCTCTTAATGAGAAATGCGCTGTAGGGCTCAATGAGTTAAGTAAACACAAAGGTGGATTAGCTCACTGCACACGAGGCTTCTTCAAAGAACGCGGTCTTTGTGCAGGCTGTGGATTTGAAACACTGTCACTGATTCACAGGGCAATATCTTCAGCATTAAAAGTGTAATGCATGAACCGAGCTACATTCAGATGTTAGCATGTTTTCCACTTCAAGAAAAGGAAATTCTGACTAAGGGTCATTCTCTGTACATCACATATTATTTAGGCATTGAGGTACTCAGATTATATATATATCAATTGATATAAGAAATCTAATTTGACCTCTTAAAGAATACAATGTAATGTGATTTCTATGTATAAATGTATTGTTAAGCGGGTAAATTGTTAAAAGACCAAAGTGTTTTAGGACTTTGGGACATTGATGTGATGCAATTGATTAGGAGATCAATAAATGGCATCTGATTATTGCAAATCCATCAATAAAATGAATGATTGGAGATTTTAAGTTGTTTAGACTGTGAATTGTAAGCATCGATGTTAATGCAGATTAGATATTGGCACAGTTTAACGAGGATCCCTTCATTGCTGTCTCTGTGACAGATTAAAGCTGATCTGAACACAGCCCAGCCTGACTGGGCTGGAACCCCACTCAGTACCTTTGCCAACATGTTGACACCAGGGCAGTGCGCAGCACGGAGCTATCCAATCACTGGCACTGGTGTGTGTTAGAATTTATTAAAACAATTATTTACATATTTCAATTTCTTGAAGTGAACGTCAGACAAGACAGCACCAACTATTTCAAAGCTCATATAAGAAAAGAAAAAAAAAAAAAACATAGAAATCAGTGTGGTCAACATAATCCATGAAACCTGCCTGTGATTTCTTAAATTCTACTTTTAATTGTGTGTACTTTTTGTGTACTTGTAACGGGAGATAGCATTGTAATTTCCTCTGACTACATGTAAGCACTATAAATATTGCTTTGAAGGGTTAAATTTACTGACATGTTGAACTTCGGTTCTCTGGCAGCCATTTAATCCATTTATTTTAATCCATAGGCAAAATAATTTGAGATTACGTCTAATTGCAAGGGTTTTTTTTAAAACAATAAAGCCAGTCATACTGTAGTAATATAATAAAAGATGCATCAGAAGATGTAGGGCTTATATACTGCCAGCGCACGCTGAAATTGTGCAGTAATAAACACACTAATGTAGACTAATATTATATATGGTGGCAACTACTAAATCTTGCATTTAAAACAAGAAAAAGCTATCGTCATGTATTAGCAATAACGTAATGCTTTGGCAATGAGGCGTTACCCTGTCGTTTTGGCTACTGGAGCATTGGTTTGCAATGTTTGTTTTATTATTTTCACTGCACTTACTACACAGAATGTCTTTCCTTGTGCTGAGTAGTTGCAAATGTAATGGTATGTTTAATGCAGGAAACAGAGAGCTTGCTTTTGCTTTTTGAGCTGGAAATAGCTGGGGCACATGCCACCTCTGCCTCCTTCCCCTGATTATTTCACTCTGCTATAACTGAAGTACATAAGTACAGCCAATGATTCCATAACAGGAAACAAGCTACCCTTGCTGTTTTAAAAACAAGCAGGCTTTATCTGTTTGAAGATTCAAATGATTACAGCAGAAACTTAAGCTTCAACATCTCCATTCGTCAAGTAGGGAAACCTTGCCACCCAGATTGCATGACTTTCTATAGTAAGCCTATATATAAACCTCCAAGGACATCCCGTGGTTATGTATAGTAAATACAGTAATAGCACTTATTGAAAGCTTGCAAAATTTCCTGGACTTGGTCACTCATAATTCAGATGGTTAATTAATTTGAACTGTTTCGTATGGATCCCAATGCATTGCATCTGATCATTTAATCTCACTTTGTGTTTAAAAAAAATCAGTGTGTTGTAACATGACATATACACTGTGCATCTATTCTGCCATTGCTACAGGAGGATGCTTTTCTAATCAAACAGTCTTAAACCATCTCTATTATTCTGCCCAATAGAGCACCATCTGTCCATATTGTTAACTGCTGGGTAATAGTCCTTTTAACTGATATTCTCTCTCTCTCTCTCTCTCTCTCTCTCTCTCTCTCTCTCTCTCTCTCTCTCTCTCTCTCTCTCTCTCTCTCTCTCTCTCTCTCTCTCTCTGTGTGTGTGTGTTACTGTACAGCAGTAATGAGGAGACACACAGCTTTCAATAGTAGCCCCTGGTATGACTGGTAAATGCTCGGTGTTGCCCTGAGTGCACTCATCCCTGTAAAACCCCCTTACCATGCTTACAGAGTGGGGTCATTCATTTTTCATATGCTTTTGTTACATGTTCTTGTGTGAGTTTACAAAAGCAATCTCTCTCTGCCGGTTGTTCTGTACTGCATTTTGTCCACGCCATAATAACATGTTAATGCATGCTGACGTTAAATATTAATGCACAAAAAATTAATATAAATAAATATTTACCTGCAAATTTGTATTAATATATCCAAAAAAAACAATGTTGAATCCAATGTATTTACTTATATGCTAATGTACAGTCATTTAAAATGTTAAAAAAAAAAAAAATACAAATGAAAAAATATAAATGACATGTAATCTCAATGAGTAAAATTTCATTATATTGATTGAGAACATATACAGAACATTCAGTCCATTATTATATCTGTTTAGTTAATTATACAGTTTATAACCAGGCTCAGTTAAATGATTGGATTTCCCTAAATCCTCAATAACTTTCTGGAATCAAGCTTCATACAGAAAAAGGTACAAGATAAATTAGACGAAATTTATTCAGTAAACAATTGCAGATGCTTGAGGTTAACTACTACAGATGGTAGGTCTGCTTAAGACCAAAATAATACATATTGCAAGCTGAATTAATTCACTGGGAGAAACATTCACCTAGAATACATGTTTTATTATTATTTGTATATAGTTTCTCATTCTTTCTCTCTATCTCTATGCAAAACATTTACTGGTAAGTTTTATTTTGACAAAACAAAGCAAACAGGCAGTATTTCAAGCTTCCGACAAAACTAGGAGCTTGCACTTCTTGAGTGAAGTTGCTTCTTCACTTCATATTTTCTCTTTGGCCCGGCAGATATTGTCCTGAGATGATTCTCCTGTCAACTGCACAAAGCCTGCTTCAACCCAGCCTCCCTGATAATAGACCTGGACTTCCACTGATAATGTGCCATGGAAGCCTCCCTCACTGATGGCATACCCATTGTGACAGTCATCCTGTTCCTTTAATTAAGTGTTGCATGTACGGCTCTTACCGACTTTGCTGGTGCAGCGTTAAAGCCTTCCTTGGGATCATAATATGTAAAGTAGACAATACATACAGAAGTTCAGCGCAATCATAGCACGGTTGCCTGCACATTATTGACCACACTCCACCCAGTTGTCAGTTCCTGCTTTCTAGGACGTGCCGAATAGGGGGAAATGAACAGTCAACAGCCCAGCAGGGTTCATTGGGTCTTAATCAGATGGCAGGACACCATGTATATTTCCTGATGTCTGGCCTGTCAAAAAAATCAGCTGACACATTAAATAAATATTTACTGTAGGAAGGGAAACATTTATTTCCTGTTCGTACTGAAGAACAATAATTCCTTTTCTTACAAATAAAATGCGAAGCAAGTTCTCAGACCAGCAGTAATTATCACACTTCCCTGTATTCATTAGAGGCATTGTCTGGAGGTCTGGCAGCATCCATTAAACCCGAGGAGAGTGTTCTCACAGTATCGGGGAAATTTAGAAAGACAAAATAAACAATATAGCTGTTTGTGTAATGTTTTATAAACTTTATAAATGTGCAATAAAGACGGTTAAATGTGAAGGAGGTTCACTGTGTCGGGTTGGTCGTGTCAGAGGGATCCTTTGGTCCTTCATCTAGACCAGGACCTTTCCTGAAGCTGGTTCAGACAAATGGAAGCTGGACAAGGATCTGGCCTATCACCATAGCTGTTGAAAGTAATCCACTTCCAAAATCTGAGAGCCACACCATGCTTCTCTGTCTGCAAGTACCAATTGCTTTCTTTTTTTTGCTCTTGTCAGGTTCTGTTTTGAGAAAGAGTCTCAATATTGATCCAGTAGCAAGGCCATGGCAGCTCCCTTTAAGTGAATGTGTCTCTGCCATCCATCCTCTCCCCCTCTATCTTCCTCTAAATCCACATAAGCACAAGCTGCCTCTATGTTATCGTGCCAGGAGAATTTTAGCTCAATAAAATATAATGATCTAAGTGTTCCTAGAAAGAAGCACCATATCTGGTTTCTAAAACCTGATTGGGTTTCAACATATTCTTCCCATATATTTGTGACAATGGGTCCTATTCACAAAACTTGAAGGACTGTTTAAAGGAATGTTTTTTAGGGACTGTTTTTCTATAGTCTGTTTTTATTAATTAAATCAAGTTTGAAGTTCGTTAAATCATTTAAAACTGTTTTAGAGAAGGTTTATTAGTTTATTCTTAAGTACTATTTAACTTATACAGTATGTCTAATTCATCTTCTTACAATACCATAAATTGTTCTACTTAATACCTACCATAAGAATTATGTCTACCATTGCCATGTGCAGTAATGTATTTTTTTCTCTATTTTGGGAATATTCCCATAGATTTGTCTTTGTTTCATGACATAAATAATGAGAATTATGTATAATTAAAATTAAACTAATAAGTTTTCCTACTAGAACATTCTTATCACTCAAGAGGTTTTTCAGTTGTTGAAATTCAGACTTTGGTATCTATATATTTCTCAAGTGGCATCCATTGGCACAAGAACTACATCTCAAAGCCATTTGTGCAAAAATGCCATCTCGAACCCAGACCAAGTGGGTTGAAAAAAATGAAGGACTTGATTACTGTCCAATGCCTTTTGTCCAAACTAGCCACTTTAATGAAGTCCAGAAATTTATCATGAACTGTAATCTCAGTTTTTTATTCTTCAAAAAAAAAAACAACAAACCAGCATTTTACTAGTTAATCTCAAATACTGTAACGGTATGTTACAGTCAATGGAAGTAGCTTCTTTTAAGAGGATAAATAGCTCCTTCAATATAAATCTGTCTATTGATTAAAAGTGTTATAGAATTCCCTGGATTTTCTGATTCCTGCTATTCAGCATTGGTCCAAGCAATATGTATAGATGATTGACTGAAAAAACAATTCTGACTTGATAATATTTATTGGAAGAGACTTATCCCGATCTGAATTTCCACACATTAATGGAGATGAGTATTTTTATTTTGACAGATTGATAAATATGTATTATAAAAGCCCAACTTAGCCTGTGTATTATTATTATTATTATTATTATTATTATTATTATTATTATTATTATTATTATTATTATTATTATTATTATTGTATTGTTTTATTTGAAAGCAACTGGACTCTACTGCCAAAAAAAAAAAAAATGATATTAGATTTTCAAAGAGGAAATAAATAAATAATAAACTGCATCCAGTAATGGGCTTACTTTGCATTTTTAAATTATGCAGCAAGACTCTCCATATACGTATCTCATAACCAGTTAAGTTAAAATGCAATAACAGGGTGTTCAGTTGAGTATCAAGGGAATGTTTTCCAAATAGTTTAGGACTTTGTTAAATTTATCATCCAAGTGTAATCTGTCAGAAAAAAAAAATGGTATTGCTTAAAAAAAAGTCACAACAATAACGTAACTGATGTGATTTCCATAAATTTTAATCTGGAATTTCATCTCTGGTTTACCGTTCCAGCATTATAAACTGTGTGTATTTGACATTAAACTGGCAAACTTTTCAGGCATCTTGAATTATAAGCTTTCATTCTTTCCATAATAAAAATGACGCATAACGCTTTATAACTGATTAACAACATCACATGCCTGCCGTTACGTCTTTGCTAGCCTCGAAAAATGTTGAAAAAGGTGATTTGATGTCAATTTGTTTCAATTCCTCAACCATGTGCAATGTACAAGCAGCAGAACAGCCATGTTATTAAAATTAAAAAACAAACTGGATGCGTCCATTTTTTTTTTTTTTTTTTTTTTTTTTTTAAAATGTTATAATTTTATATTGCCTTCAACCAATCTTTGCACGTATAAAAACAGCAGCATCTTCGTGTTCAATGTAAAAAGGCTATTTCAGAGTTTTCAGTGGTCCCGCCAGTGAGGGATTACCCTTCAATTGCCTTCATACTTTCTCTTATCTTCACACTGTAGATACTAGATAGTGATTTACATTGTGACACACAGTACACAGGCTCTGGCAGGAAGATTTAGGATCCGCAGACAGAAAAAGGGCATTTCTTTGGAATTAAACAGCAACCATGGTACTGGGGATCATCTTCCAGCCACCAAATGGTCTCTACCTCAACCCACAGCAATGTAACAGAGAATATTTAAAAACAATAGACATATACTGGAGATGGACAAAAAAAAAAAAAAAACATGCTTGGTATAGATGTTTTAGGTGTACTGGGTTTTATATATATCATTGTAATTCACGTCCCATTTGAAACCTATTAGCGGCAACTACACTTACAATTTTGCTAATAGTGTAGATCTCGCTCTCAGAATGTTAGTGACAAAGCAGCCTAAAATTTAAACCACGACAGTTCTATATAAACTAATGAAGTGAGTTAGTACTGGGGTTTCTCATCGGTTTTGTTTTATTTCGATTTAATGACTTTCTCTTGCACTCTCTATATTCCAGACTGGACTTGTTTTGCTCGCAGGCCTTACACAGCAAAGTGTGCATAAGAATTCCACTCTCGACTTGATTAGAGGTAGGCACTTTTATTTTAATGAAAGCGGCACCTTGTGTGCAGCCTAGTTCTGTTTCATAAACTGTAAAAGTTCTTGGTGGGACATGTTGAGATAAACTACTCTGCAGAGCCAATCAGTCAGCAACTATATGAGCGGGGATTCCAACCAAAAGGCAGCCGATTCATAGTCCTCAATTCAAACCACTAGTCTATGCTGCCTCAAAGAACACTTGTAACACATGAAACTTAATTGGGTACTGGTGATAATACACTTACGATGCTCCTGATTTGAAATCTGTTAACAACGTCACTGTCTATCATCCTTCATCTGTGTTTGTAGTATGCAAGCTCTTGATTATGTGTCCTAAATAATTGCACTTAACCCGATTCAAATGTAGTCAAAATAAAACTTCTGCTGTGAAATACAAATGTTACATTAAATGTAGACAATGTATTTTAAATGTCAAAGATGTCTCAGTAATTCATGCAAACCTTATAACCTTTTGGTTCCCATGGGTGCATTGGATTGCAGTTCATCAGGAACAGCGATGGTCATCAACGGGTTAAAAAAAAAAAAGAAAAAGAAACTCTTGCACTGGTGACTAATTGGAAATACTGAGGATTTGACAGGATTTGCTCTGTCTGAGTCCCCTTGTCTCCACAACAATTCATTCAAGAAATAGAATTTAAAAAGGTAAGCCGTGACACCTGGGGAATATGGATGGTACAGTTCAGGCACCTCTCATTAGCGAGCACTGAATTACAATCCAGACATCTCTTTATGTAGACTAATCATATTACAGATCTGGGGGAAGATTTACAATCAGATTTGCAACTGAGAACTCTATGTAATCTTCACTGAAGACTGACACCATTTTATCTCCACAGGATTTCCAGTTCCTCACATAAGTAATTCAGCCCTCTTTCTATATTGTCAGTTCTGACAGGCTGATTTAATCTGCAGCACTCCAAGTGCCTCTGACCACTGTGCCGAGTCATTAACCTTGACTCACATAATTGAATTCAAGGTTGATTGCCTGTGACCCTCCCCACTAAGGTCCTTAACATGTACATATTCATTACTAGCAGCACTGCTAAATGGATTGCACAGGGAAAGCTGTAGCAATCATCCTGCTTGGTATGCAGGGGGGGGTGGTGGCACTAATTGCACGTTAGAGCTGAGGATTAGATTATGAAAAGAGTGAGAAAATGAAGATAGATCCCTCTGACACTGTCAAATTAAGGGCAGAGAGGTAAAGGAAGAAGACATTGAAATTTACAGGGACATTAAGAAAAGAAAAAAATGGAAACGGATCTAGATGAATAAGATTTTTGACACAAATCCCTCATCCTAGTTTCATGCAAAATGTCACTATAAAAGCCGGATCCTATAATTATATTGCCTGTTTAAGTCTTTTTAATGAACATGGGAGCTTGTTATCACTATATATATATATATATATATATATATATATATATATATATATATATATATATATATATATATATATATATATATATATAAAATTTTTCTTTTTTTGCATTGCATGTCTTAGTCAAACTCAAAGTCTTGCATGGCATTATTAAGCCTTTTGCAAATATGAAGTTTATACTTTGAACAAGACATTGAATTTTCATTAACTTTACAGACAGCCAGACTTTTAAATTGTCACTGTTGCTTACGCTGGATAAATCAAAATACAGATTAAGCTTTAAAACCATGCACTAGCATCATTCCAGTTGCACACTCTTAAATTGCATGTCACTTACAGACCGATAGGCTTTTATTCTTCCTGTTCTATCCTCAGATTTAAAGGCAGTTACCTTGCATCATCTTATGCTATTCCTTCCGTGAGATGGGAAAGATGACACAAGGCATCTGGCTACCAGAGTCAATATCGGGACAAAGATTGTTTTGCACCAGCCCCACCCCCCCTAGTTCTTTAGTGCTGTTCCACGTTGTGCAAAGTTTCAGAAACAGCTTGATTGTACTGTCTTCAGCTTCTTGATAAGCTCTGTAAACAGTGTTAGACCCAGGACAATGGCATACTTAACATTCTTTATAGCAGCAGATCATGGGAGAGAGTGCTCTTTCTTCAGCAATATTGAGCACGTGGGTTTTTATACAATGTAAAGATCTGATATGGAGCTTATTTCTTGCTTATATTTCCTATTGTTTTTTTTTATAGAATTACTCTCTTATTTGCATCCATTATTATAGGTAAGCATAACTTTCCAACATACTGATTGGATAAAACCTCCATCCTCTGAATTCAAATTCACATTCATATGACCATTTCATTAAATTGAACAAAAGCTGACTGATACATGTAGGGTTGTTTTAAAACACAATTTGCAAACAGCAGGATTCAGTGAATACAATGTCAGTTATTTTATTCTGCCTGATTAATGGAGATTCAATGCATGTATTAGTTTGTGGTTGGCTATAGATTTTAATTGACTGATAGAAGATATAGTTCAATGAATCTGAGTTGTGAATGTTTAGTAATGCTATAATGAAGTTCAACAGACATTTTACCTTTAAGTGGATGGGACCTTGACCTCCATCATTTACCCTCCACTACTCTATAGCTGCACTGTATGATTCCCCTCTGGCCCCTGGCAAAGTAGAGTTTATGATTCAAAGCCTGGTAGCAAGAGAAATAGAGATCTTCAACCTGCTCAGAGACTACCCAGGGTGTACCTCTAAAAGTCAGCACATTTATATCTGGGTACCCCCTTGGAAAAAAAAAAAGAAACACACACACATTTTAAAATGTTAATTCCTGTGTGGCATTTAAAAAATCATGCTCCCGGCAACAAATTCAGCTCCTGCCAAATAACAGAAAATCACAACACACTATAATAACACATTTGTGATAAGAGTTTTTAAAACATGGGCTCCCTCCATGGTAGGAAAGTTCAGCTTTAAAATATGGTTATCACTTATTAAAATTATTATATATAATAGTCACTATCCCTGTTAGATACAGAAACTGTGGGACCCGGTGCACTTTACTTAATCTAACCCTATTATGATTATCAGACCAGATTCCAACTATAGAGTTCAGCTTCAAGTAGCGAAAACACAAACATTTTTAAGCGAGTTCAAAGGCAAAAGACACATTTCTGAAAGGAAAGAAAAACATGCGCTATATAGTATAAAGCCAGAAACAACTTACTGTACAGTATGTACAGTTCATTCTTTTTGGTTTTTAAGCTGAAAAAAATTGCTTTACCAAAATCCTTGATAATCCAAACAAGGGAGATATGGCTAACTGCTGTTAAACCTATATGCAGTCTTTTGTAACGAATTGATATGATTCACTTGGAGTTAACAAATCATAAGGTAGCGGAAGTCTTGCTAAAAGTGAAATGAGCCCAACATAGTTACAGACAGGAAAAGGTTTAATCTCATTAATATATGAGAAAAAAAAAACTGGGGGAAAATGATTGAATCTCATATCACTAAAAATAATTGAATCTCATATCACTAGAAATGATTGAATCTCATATCGCTAAAAATGATTGAATCTCATATCGCTAAAATGATTGAATCTCATATCACTAAAAATGATTGCAAGCATGTGGCAAAGTGGTTTGTAGTGCTCCGGTGTATAGGTGAGTTGATGTGCTCCAACAAAGGACAAACACAAAGTCTACCGGTCAGGTTTCTTTTAATGCCCTTTTTAAACCGGGTTTCAAATAATAAAGCTGGCTCTACCCAGCAATGGGTATTGCCAGTGAAAACTGGACCCAAAATAATAAAGCTGGTTCTACCCAGCAATGGGTATTACCAGCTACAAAAGGGGTTGCAGTCCCGAAATAATAAACACAAAAACACGTCTCCAAACTGGGTGCTCTGGTGCAGGTGCGGTGCTCTGAGTGCTGGTGCTCTGCGCGTTCAGGTCCGGGCTTCTTGCTGCAGCTCCAGCTTCGTATCAGCCGTCTGGCAAAACAAACACAATACTCCTCAATGAACCCACACTTCATTCAAGGTTCCGTCCTTGTCTCCTCCCATTAACCACAACAAAGGAGCCGATTACGGCGTCACGTCCCCCTAAAGTACCCTAAGCCCCGCCCCCTCCGATAGCTAGTTCAATCACGTCTCCTCCAATTCATGACTGAAACTTCGTTCACCGTACTAGGGTGATGACTCCAGGTACCGTAACGCCGCCCTCTTCCTGAATGGCCGGCTCCCGACTGTCCCTGGGATGAACTGCCCAACCATTCAGTAGGAAGCCCGCAGCTGTTGTACAGTGCCCTCACTGGTCGAGAGGTAGATTTTTGATTCGGATTCATTCGCTCTCCGTCACAAAGCATCATTAAAAAGGAGGTGGTAAGAGAGAGCAAGAGAGAAAGAAAGATTTCATTAAGTATATTTAATACATGACTCATTTTGTGTTCTTCTTGGTTTAATAACTTAATATAGTCATAACAAGAATCTTGTATGTATTTTCCCAAATAAGAAAAAATATTATACATTTAGTTTAAAAAAAAAAAAAATTAAAAAAAAAAACTTTTAAAATACAGAGGTTTCAACAAAAGGGCATCAAATGCTTTTAGTTTGCTTGTTTGTTTTACTCGTATTAAAAGCTCTGCTGCATTCTCTTTGATTCATCTCTGGTAAGATATGCTTACCCTCCCCTACTGGGATTACTAGTATACTCAAGAAAATATGTAAATGTTTCCCATTTATATTGAGTGTTTCATATGATCGTTTGGCAGATGATCTGATTACAGATGTGGATATCTGTAACCGGTTAAACTGAAATAAAGTGATTTTCTTTTCAAGTACTACAGGTTTCTTTTGTAATGTATAAATTTGATTTTAGTTACAGAGCGTACAGTATATTATAATAGAAAACATATCCCTTACTTTTTAAAGAAATTTGATGTTCTTTAAAGCACAGCTAGGCTTCTGTGATAAATAAGTTAAGATAGTTACAAAATTGCATCTAAATATATTACAAACAAGAGATAAGTTTAAAATATAACAATAAAGATGTCCCAAAGTTGTAAAATAGCTTGGTATTCTTTACAGCGCTAACTAGCAGAATTGGAGATTGCAGGATTGCATTGTTATTTATTCCTTTATTTATTTTTTGCTGAGATAAGTTCCAGCATTATCCTTTTATAATGTCTAGATTTAGCTTTTACGTCAAAGTAAATTACTGGTTTGAAGACTGGCTGCCTATTACTGATGGCAGAGGATGCTGTGTTTGAACTGGTTTATTGATCCAAAACGAACCTGACTGGTAATTCTCTCTTTATGTATATCTACACTTGGAAAGGAAAACTAATTTCAGAACAACCACCCTTCAAAAACACAAGCTTCTATGTAAGTGATGTGAGTATCCTTTTACATTACAGGGCTTCCTTTCAAAGAGAAAACAGGCAATTAAAAAAAAAAAAAAAAAAAGATGTGAAAGCCAAAGACCTAAGCAAGCATTTAGGCACACCTATTCCACAAACCACCGTGCAAACATTATCTGTCTTATTCAGAAACTGCCCTTGAGTGTTGGTGCTCACTTAAGTGTTCCAAGTTAATGGTTGCTCACACTGAGAAAGCACACTTAAGTTAGCCCTGCCACTCAAGTGTTGTTGCTGAATGTGGGCATAAAGTTTACCTTTTGGTGTGAACTTTTGTCATTTTACAGCTTACATGTCCACAGGTTCAACATCATACGGCACACACAGTGTAACAGAGACGAACAGTGGTGCTGAATGTATTGAGTCAAGGTTTTTGTGTTGCTTCATCTCATAAATGCATGCATAAATAATGAAGATAGGGCCATCCCTGGTATTTTACAGCATTTTTAAAGACACTGCCTTCCACTCTTATAGAGTGCCAATATTTAGATTTGCAGCTAATCCTTTCGCTCATTTTGTGTTAAACCACAGTTTGCTTTTACTGCTTTGTGACGGAGTTTTGCAGGCCTAGTCATTGTTGATTAGTGTTGTTACAGAGACATGGTATGTGCATAGTATATCTATCAACATATTGGGATCTCACTCGTTAAAATAATTCAGCACCTGACTGTTTTTTGCGTGTACAACATCTGTTACATGTCCTAGGTTACAAAGTACTAAGACTACAGTAATTCTCAGACAAAAGCACACACATGTAAACAAAGTTTTGGAAGAATATCTGTGTGTTATATACAAGATGGGTAGTATACTTGGGTTAAAGGATTTTGTGCAGTATCCATTTTTTATACAGCAGCTTCACGTTACACAAGAGTACAGTATACAAGGGATGTATTCCAGTGTAGCTTATACGAGTTATACACAGGGTGCATGTTATTCATAGGGTGCATGCTATATACTATAAATTACTGTACTAAACAACTGACAAACTCCTTAAGCTTTTAGTAAGATGGTAACAGATGTAGGGGTTTGTGGGATGACATACCACAGTATATTATATATACTGTGTATGTATATATATGTAGATATATGAGAGAGAGAGAGAGAGAGAGAGAGAGAGAGAGAGAGAGAGAGAGAGAGAGAGAGAGAGAGAGAGATCTGCTGTATACTGTATACATAAACATTTTAATACTTAAATATATTAAAGACAAGCAGCCTCATTTATTACTGTAGAAATTATATTTACTAACCTACAGCACTAATGAGCTACTGCTGTGGGACCACTAATGAGATTCACTTTATTTGTGTCATTTTAATTAAGTTATGATCCCCAGCAATGGCCTGCAGTGATCAGACTATTCATAGCAAATTTCTCTATCAGGAAAACTGACGAGCCTTCAAGCATTGCAGCACAAAATTCTGTTTGACTCTGCAGAAGAAATAGTATGAAAACAGTTCCAACAAGCCCACAGGCTGTGTAAGTGCTGAAACCATACCACTTAGAAACACAGCATATAAAAGCATAACATAGATGTGTCCTGTAAATGCGCTAAAAAAGCACAGCACATGAATTCAATGTTGGTTTAACAAAGGATTTGGAAATATCTACCTGTTTATTTTACTTTAAAGCAGATCTATGTAGGTGTTTAGATACAACTCAATTGATTTAAAAATCGCAGTTTCCAGCCTGGTACCTAAATCAGGTGGATCCAACTGAACTAGGTGCCAATTGACCTACAGAACAGGAAGTGATTAAGTGCCAGGGGTGCGTTCAATAGGCGGAGTGCGATCAAAGTAATACGTGGCACTTTCTATTGAACGATCTCCACGCCGAGAGTGCTTCTTAACGTTAGCTAACATTCTGAGGAGCTTACTTGGAGGGCGTTTCAAAATGGCGAAGATACAATACCAGTGCGGTGGCTATGGTGTAATTTTCTCACATATTGGACTTTTTGACCAACAGTCTTTCATAAATAAATAAATAAATATGACAGTTCAATTACATTAACAGCATTATTATTGGACTGTTTTTCATTTTAAACAAATTGAATCTGCAGCACCGCTTGCAACATTAAAAAAAACTTGTTATAGTTTGTTCGGTCGGCCTTACATTAAGAAATATTTTCTTAACTGCATTTAAAAAGAAAAATAATGGACAAAATACCGGCATGTTAAAGGTGAACTACATGTAACGCTGTTTTTTTTTTTGTTTTTTTTTTTAGTTTTGCTATTTGTGTGAGATAGGCTTCACAGCGTATCTCGGCTGAAAAAAAAAAGTTGGAAAGTTTGTATTTATTTATTTATTTATTTATTTATTATTTTGCTGTACAACAGTACTTACATACAATAGAAATGTCTTAATTGCAAGTGTAAACTGCACTGTAGCCACCTGCAATATGCTCCAATTACAGTGCTGACGAACAATGCTCTCTACGTAGTTTTCAATCTGTACAGGACTCTTGATGTGTTTGAATTCACTGCCAGTAAACCCATGTGTTGTCTCTCGAAGCAAGTGCAATAGAGGCATTAAACAACAGATTTTCTGCACAATCTTCCATAAATTCATCCAAAAACAACGCTAATGCTGTGTTTTCCGTTGTCTTGAAAGTTCCCTCTTCATAACACACTGTTCAGTAAGAGCTAACTTATGTTACGGAGCTCCATGGCAGAGCGCTCTGCCCATTGAACGCTGCCTAGGACACATCTGCTTAAAAGTTTTAGTACGGTGTTATCCAAATCCACGAGTGTTGAAACATACAGGTGTTTCTGTTTAACACACAATGTGATTATGCAAAGTGATTTGTACATATGTAATATTTTATAAAAATGTTATTCTTTTAAATATACAGCAGAAAACATGATGTATTGCCCGTTGTCATCAAATGTTCTTTATTTCAAACCAACACGCAAGGTAAGGCCCACTGGGATCCATCCTAGGGCGCTGGAACTAGGGGTGCTGGGGGTGCGGCAGCACCCCTTGGTTTGCATGGCTTCAATCATTTTACAGGGGTAACAGTTTTGTTAAATGGCTTTCAGCACCCCCACTTTAAAAATTTTTCCAGTGCCACTGGATCCATCACCTTGTTTCAGTCTGTACCCTGTTGGAAGCAGCAGTCACTGCTGGTTAGAGTCACTCGCAATGCGATGAACAAAAGCCATCAATCATACACATATTGACAATACAAAATCTTGTCCTTTCGGAATAGGCCAAGTCTAGCCAAGAACAGTTTGTCACAAAGGATAACAGATGCAGAATATTATAGTCTTCAAAATTGTAGCTAAGTTCCCAAAATTATGTACAAGTCGCAAATGAACATTGACCGTTGTATTGTACAGTGGCTGAAAACATACTGAGACCACAGTGTAGACGAAAGCTTGTGCACTACACAGATCTAACAAAAATATAAAAAAACAACCTTGTACAGAACAGCAGCTGTAAAGTGGAGGAGTTAATAAAAGACTAAAAACACGTTTCGTGAAATGTTTTACAAATCAGTTTGAGCTTTAAAATAGCTAAACACCATTCACATACAGTATATAAAGCAACATTAAACATGCATGCATGGACAAACTGTGCCTCTTGCATATACAGCTGTACTTGAGCTTCATATTCTAGGTCTTAGGTCTGATAATTAATATTCTTATTTAGCTATTGTGTATTCATTAGCCTATGTCATGTACAGCTTAGTGTTCATCTTGCACACAAATTAAGTAGAATCAATTGGCCTTTCCCTCTGTGTGAATAAAATTCATACTGAATTTTATTTAATAAGTACAAAGTACTAGAACTAAAACACATACTGTAATTTTCAGAATATAACACGCAGCCTTTTACAAAGTTTTGGGAATATTGCTTTTTGTTAGGTACAAGGTTGGAGGTAAACCGTGTTTAAACTACGCTTCTAAACAGCAGAAAATGATGAAGTCCATCACCCGTACCCTGTTGGGGAAGTTACTTCAAAAAATGAATCATTTGCAGTTACAAGTTACGTGAGCAAAATTGTGACTAGTCATAGTAACTTATTATAAAACTAATATAACTAGTTAGTTAGAAATAGTTATTTTTTCAGACATAGTTTACATTGTGCAGAGATGTTCTTTTGATGGATTAGTCGGGCTGCAGCTACAAATATAAATCAGAGTAATCAGATTACAGTAATGCATTATATGCAATTCGTCACTCCTTAACACTGCCCGTACCCAACCAAGCAAAACATTAGCAGAGAAAATACAGATGTTCTGAAATATTTTAATGTATACACTATTGGGCAAACTTATATTAAGCAATATGAATACTGGTGCACCACTATTATTATTATTATTATTAGCTTATTTAGCAGACGTCTTTATCCAAGACGACTTACAGAGACTATTATAACTGAATATGTCCCAGATATAGGGAGCATGATACGCTACTGCATTTTTTTTACTTGCTATTAAATACTTTCTTGCCAGTTTACAAAATTGATGCTGGATTTTGTTTGTTTGTTTCCTTTCCGGATAAATGACGGACAAAACGTGTTTCAGAATCAAACCCCAAACTCAAATCAAAATGTTTTTGCTCAGGAGTTGGGTGTGAGGAAAAAGTAGTTTCTCAGAGATTAACAACAGTCTGGTAAATTTCTGAAACCTGGCAGATGGAGGAACCCGCACAAAAGAGATTTTATGCTTTTGATGCTAGCTGCCTAAGGCATGTTATGGGAATTTGTGGGAACCAAAATAGGACCAACACAAGGTAGAGCAAATAAGGATGAAACACCCTCCAGTCTCCATCATCACCCACAGCAGATAAATACCTCCGGGCCAGCAGGTCTCCAGTGCTGTCCATTGGGCTGGAGTCTGCATGGCAAGCAAAGAACACCACACAAAGAAATCCATTCTCTTACATAGTATACAGCAAAAGAATACTGCCTAATTTATTTAGTTTTGGGTTTTTTTTTTCAGTTTTTGTTTTAGTGTGATAATCTTCTAAGCCTCCCAAAGGACTGAAGCTTTCAACTAAATGTTGAAAGATTATGAAGAAGCTTCTTTTCACAACCAAGCAACGTGCTTAAACAATTATACTAAGAATTACAGAAGCTGTAACAAAAAACTGACGTGCAACATCATGGCAACCATATCAGGGGAGTAGTTTCTGGTAGAGCTTGGGGGGGCTGAATCTCTTATTATAGGTGTTCTCTTCCACATGTTTTATAATAAGAGACACACAAATCTCAAAGTAAGAAAGCAAAATGTAAAATATGAAATTGTAACCTAAAGTGCAGTATATCACTATTGTACAAACCCTACAGCTATCCTGATTACATATTCCTTTGGCCATTTGTAAGATGCTGTGGATTAATTAAAAAAGGGGGACATAAAGCTCTGTATGGCCAGCATTGTCTCTGTTCTATTGGTAAAATACCATAATGTGTCAAGAATAAGCTGAACCTCTGCATCATTGCAGCATATAAAATCAGCTATTCTATGCTGTTCAATCCCTCATTCGGTGTCCAGTTTTATGTATCAAGATGCACAGGTAGGCACCTTAAATGCAGCAGGATTTTGTAAATTAACATCAGCTTTATCAGAATTTCCCTGGGGAACTTGCTCCTGACTCCTTGCATGGTTTCAATTTAGCATTTCCTTCAAAGGGATTTGAGGTAGGAATATTATTGAAAAGGATTGCAAGAAAGATATAGAGACGCTTTGTACTGAACCCCAGAAGAGCAGTACCAAGTCCTCCAAAATCTAATCTAGAAACAAAACTAATGCAACAAATACAAGCATAAATAAATAAATACATGTGTGTATGAGTTTGTATGTAACAACTTGGACAAGTCCCAACTTATTTCCCAACATATAATTTAATATATGACCCCTTCAAGGCTATGGGCATTGATAATTCCTTTCGGAATTAAAAGATTCAATTTTTAAAGACCAATGGCGAGACCTGACGCTTTCAAAACAGGGACTTTATGTTATTTCCTACCCAATCATCTCACATTAATGCATTTGTGGTCTTCCACAGACTTCAGGAAACAAAAATAATGCACAAGACATGTGCCACGCACATTAGATTATGATATCTAAATGCATAATGGATGTGGTGATAGAAGCCGACTTCAGGGCTCAGGTTCCCCATTGTATTTTACTTGCTATGTGTTCCATTCTTAATGTGTTATTTTTCACCAGCAAAATTAGTGTCAACAGTGGCAGGATCCAAACAGTAACTAGGCTGCTTGGTTTTGAAATAGGATCAAATAAATACTAACATGGGTTCTTAACTTAGATTAGAGTTTTTTTTTTTTTTATATGTATTTATTTTATGCAATGTTCCTGAACCTCTATAGACTGTGCATAAATCGGTCTCTTAAATTGAAGAACATTTAATAAGGTGCCAAAATGATCAAAAACTCTTTTCCTCCAGGACTCAATCAGATGACTCTGCAGTAAAGACACTGTACATCTTTTTGTCTGCCCTCTGTGCTTGCATGTGGGTATTCTCCATTCCCACAGTAAAGCATAATGTAACGTATCCCTTATAGAAGTTTACCACTGTAAAAGCATAACAATGTGCATCACGGCACAATGAAAACATGCTAAAGTATAGATTTGCATTGTAAAACTCAGAGAGGTATGCTAAAGCATATTTAAAAAATGAATGAGGGCAAACTATGCTTGATGCATGGTGTAATCAGAGCAAAATAATGCTAAAAGTGTAAAAATACCAAGGCAACCCTTTATAAAGGATAACTTGAAAAAACATGATTGTTCCTGCAGTGCTGATCCACAGTTAGTGCATGTGACCCATGTGGTGGTTGAATATTGTATTGTAAAATTGTGATCACAACCTGAAATAAGTAAAAGAATAAATAAACTGACGAAAAAAAAAATACTGAAGCTTAGACTTTCCACCTGAACGAAGTACAGTATTGTCACCACCTTAGTTTTGCTAACAGGCTTATACAAACCTGTCAGAATCAGAATCAATAATACAACCCGCTATGTACAGTGCAGTACATTGTAGCTGCACACTTCAGGGCTCGCTTTGATACGCTAGCTTACCCCTGGGGCAGCCTCTCGCTCTGAAGAACTGTTTGTTTCTGGGAACTAGTGTTGTTTTCATTGTGCTTTTTAGTGTTTGTGTTCTCAGGGTGTCTTAGCACTATTGCAGTGTATAAGCTTAAAGGTGATTGTAATTGACAAAAGATAAAATACATCTTACATGTTTTCTACTTCTATTAGCTACATAGGTCAGGGTGAAATGACCACACTACCTGAAAACATGACTAACAAAGAGTGCAGTCATGTCTTGAAATAAAGACACTTATACTTTCAAATGTGTATATTTCAGCTCTATATAACTTGTGGACATGCACTAACAGGTATGATCTGTGGGACTATTTTGTAAGGTACATCAGCTTCAAACAGATGTCTCTTAAACATAAGTTTAGATCAGATTTTGCTTATGTTAATGTTCTTTCGACCCAAGATTGATCTGAACTTTAAAAATCCGATAGCTGTGATCCTGTAGAATGTCGATGCTACTTTTGATCATTTGTGTTATGTAACAACCACAATCCAAATGCACCGTCTTGTGTTTTAATTAATAGTCACTGCATGAAGTAGAACAAATACAAAATATATGGTCTCTCCTAGTTGCACAGGTTTTGTTACATAATCAATATTGACCTTTCAGCAAATTACAGGCTCTGTTACCATGACTCAATTACCTAGAAACAAGGTGAGTCATCCCCACCTGACAACACATGTCTAAGGTTTTAGGTATTTGCTATTTCAGTGATGATGCATGTAGAGTACCTTTCAGTCTTTGCTATTGCTGCAGTTTCTACCAGTCCCCTTGGAATAGTTCAAGTATTATCTTTTTGACAGTTTAACTCCAGCATATTCAATTCATTGATCAAGAAAAATTGTAATTGATTAAAGTTAGTGTCAATTAAAAGGTTCAGTTTTTACTGAATTTGGCAAAGGAGCTTTTGGTCATGTAATAGCTAGCTAAGTTAAAGTCACCTGGTAAATGTGTATGATTAATGATTAGATTTATTTTAGCTTTGAGAGCTAGTCTACTACGGAAACTGTTTCAAAGCGACCGGTATAACGACATCTCTTCTGCACATTCAAAAACATTCAAACACACTGATTAAAATTTCCATATACAGGTCCACTCCTTTTCACTTTCCCATGGGCTTTGTCACTGTTGGACAAAAAGTACCTGTCAGCTAAGGATATCTGGTGTAATCATCAGGAAAATGAATCGCATGTATCACAATGCCCCGGTCTCAGTAGATTCCCCAGAAATCCTTTGCAATAGCTTAGCGCATTTAGTGATCTGTTGTTGATATGACATTCATCATTGCACCACTATTCTTCTCTCAGCTGGCTGAGCCTGAGCACATGCTGGGACCTCATCTGGATGTGCTTTCCCAATAAGTCAGTTTACTGGCAAAGGTCCACTCTGTATAGAATATCAGTTATGCTCATTCAAATACTAGGTTCACATTGATTGATGCATTTGTTTATTTATTTATTTATTTTTATCACACTCAGTTGCTTGCTCAAATCAACTGCATGCTAAACTGATTTTGTTGAACCCACAATGGAAAGTAATTGCTTCCATCTAAATCTGCTATTAAGTAGAAGCCAAAGCTTGGGAGAGGAAACTGTATTCAGTTAATTACCAGTATAAGGTTGATATACAAAGACATGTGTTTACCAGAACTAAATTTTACGTGGATAAACTCTTGATGTCCATTATACACCCCCGCCTGAAACTTAGCAGAAACATTTGTCTATCATAATTTGTATTATTTTATTATTAGTTATTCATTTCGAACCGGTTTACCTGGGCTTGAGAGATTGGGAGAATGGCTTTGTTGCATGTCACCCATGACTCCCTCCCCCACCCAATGTCCCCTAGTGTCAGTCTTGGTATAAAGAACTTAAACAAGATTTCCTTCAAGGATCTCCAATACATTTCAGTGAAAGCAGATGAGCTATGTTATGTAAAGTATGGTGGTACACCACCAGTGAATTAAAGAGAGCATACTGAGGAGTCCAGCCAGCCGCAGCAAAGCGTTATGAAGCGCTCTTTCATTTATGACTGTTATGCGGTCTCAACGATCCATTCCTATTTTCAAAATCCTGATCCCAATATACTACCAGGAAATAAATTACGAAAAAGGGAACGAGAGGATTTTCTGTATAATTAATAAGGACTAGAGCAGTTTGTTAGTTAGACAGAAGCAAGCAAAAGGGCAAACAAGGAATAAAATGTCACACAGCTACTGATATGTATATAGTATGCGTGTATATATTTGACACTGACACTATTTGAACCAGATCCTAAAACCTGAACACTGGTAGTGAGACTGATGCATCGAGCCCTGTGCAGCCAGTCACGCAGGGTGGCTTTCCTAATGAGGTGGTCAGTAGCCACACCCTTTACTTGCATACCTAGTATAGACCAGTGGGGGTTAGAATATTGCAGGGAGGTCACTTGATTGGCACATAAACAAGATGTGAGTCATCAGAAGTATTTTCCAGTACATTTTTCTACTGCTCTACCAAACTTAACCTGAACAGAAAAAAATAACATACCTACTAAAGCATGATAGTTAGATCGTTATTTTTTTTATCAATTTTTTTAGTACCAGTAGCTTGATATACAATGAACTGGATCAAAAAGTAAACAGATGTAATGCTAAGATACTTTGTTCTTATATTATATTTTGTTTAATTGCTGTTTAAAGACAGCTAGCCTGTATTTATTTCCTATATGTGTCTTATTAAAGGCCCTGGAAGGCAGCTGTGCGGTTCTGACATACAATAAATTCCATGTCAGGCATATTAAAGATAGAGCAATAGATAGCCATGAATTTACATTCAAACTGGGCTTTGACAAAACCTTAGCAACAGGCTCCTAATCAGGTCTCGGGACCCAGCCTGCCCTCCCTTTAAACCTGTGATCTTGAAAAAGAGCTTTAAATTGGAAATTATTACGCATTAAAACCTCCACACAGGCTGGATCGAAGCTGATCGATATCTTGCCGAGCACAATAAATCAGCCCCTCTGCTCTGCGGTTACTGTTTGCTGAACATATTTAAATTTTCTTGTAACAAATTAATTCCAACATTTTCTTCTTGATTGAATTAGGGCAAGTGCTGGTGCTGTCACAAGTATTTCGCTGCTTCAGGGAGACAAATTGCTCGTCTGGACACGAGTAACAAGCCAAAGTGTTGAGTCCCTGATAATCTTTCCACTAATTCTCCATTACAGCAAAATGAAGCCATAAATCACCATGACAGCTGATCGATGTAAACATTGTTTCCGCCATGATTGCCAGAGCTCCCTGCGGAGTTACTGTCCGCTTACAATTCCCTGAAATTACTCCCAATGCTGCCTCCCTAGAAACTGAAGGAGCCTTGGAACCAAAGTCACTCCTGTCTAAAAAGTAACCATCTCATTTTAGCTCTGAGCCCACTTACAAAATAGAAAATATTAATCAAAATGCCCTACTTAGCTACGGGCCAGGCAATTCTTTAAAGCTAAGACTTATTCCTCAGGCTATCACTCTTACTGCACAAAAAAAATAAAATAATAAAAAAAAAATGAAATTTTAAATTCCTATTTGATAAAATTTATTTGTAGAAATGTAACAATGTCAGCCCCAAGTACTGTCACTTTCTTTTAACTAACTAGTGGCACCTTGGATAAAATTACTTGACCCTTTAATCGAGCTCTGCTAATGCCTTCTAAAAAAGAAATTAAACCACCTTGTGGCTGGCCCTATGGCAGCTTTCCCTGTGCACTTAATTCTAGAAAAGATACTTTAAGTACTTCTCATCTGAACTGATCCACAGTTTGTGTGTGTGTTGTAGTTCACTCTGTCTATTCAAGGCAGGAGCAGCAAACTTGTACAGTTTATAAAGCCGGTTTTAAAAAGGTACAAGCACTTAGTATTGGTTGCTTATGCTAATGCAGCTTCTTAAAACAGAAAAGACACTAATGCTGTAGAAAAGACTATAAAATCATAAATATAAGAAATAAATGATTATATTATGTTACTTTTTATTTACTTGAAACATGCATGTTTTTCTTTCCTTTAATATAATATTACCCATTAATGGAATGATAAAATAAGGCTGTTCTTGAGATTGCATTTCCATTTGCAAAGAATAACAATCAGGTTTCAGGTAAAATGTAGCAGACGGGGGGATATTGTTAGAAGCTAAACCTTGTCTATATATTGTAGTTTTTAATGATGCACTTTACAGTATTTGATAATAAATTGGGATTGTGGGTGTCGCTTACTGTATGACAAGATAAGCTTTAAAAAAGCAACTATGAGCAATTAAGTTTTCTGTGGGTTTTTATTTTTGTTGTGGTATTTTATCGATTTATACCTGCTTACAAGACCCATTCAGGTCCCTTGAGATTTAATGTATACTTTATCACTGTACTTCTCCTATACAATTATTGTACTTCTTGTATTTCCTCAACATCAAATAAAACTCTGGGATCACAGCATGAAAATGTCACAGCGTTTTTAATGCTCTGGTCAAAAGCAAATGGTTTTGAATAATGAAATTGTCAAGCATTCATTGGGCAGTGTCATTTATCAGCCTGTTAACTGTCTGATAATATTCTACACAGTTATTAAATCCAATATGCATGCAATTACAGAAAGTGTGATGTCCTCAAAGAAACTAGCTACATGCATACAAAAGTGGCTTGGGAGGGAGGGCTTTAAAATCTTAAACAGCTTGCAATTTCCAGTAAAAACATCGCTCAGAAGTGCCTGTGTAGCTGTTCAGTGAAGGCTACTGGGAATGATAAACCTGTGTGTGTTTACGTGTGTGTGGCCTACAGTATAGTTTAAACGCAATTAACTTTTTGACCATAAACAAGGCAACTAGCCGAGTGTTTCCACAGACATTAAAGGAGTCATTTAACGGCATATTACCATCAGGCTTAAAGCTGTATTTATGAAGGCTACCCAGAAAAATGCTGAGAGGCATTTGTGGTGAAAGCCTTTAAAACTACATTGGTTAAAAGGTTACTGCTTTAAATTGGTCCCACTTTGGCAATGCCACTTGCATTATGACTTCATCAATAGGAAAAACAAAACAGTTCCAAGCCATTTGTCAAAGTCCATCTCAAAATACTGCTCAACCAATGAACAGGCCAGATCAATAGATAATCATTTGGGTGGAGGAGCGGCCATTTAAAGATATAAAAATAACTAATCAATACGTGGAGACAGATTTTGTCATTTTGAAAACTACTGTCAAGAGGCATAAGACCGTCTGATTTTTACCATATATAAAGAGAAAGGAAATGTAACTTGGTCTTATTCCCTTATATATATATATATATATATATATATATATATATATATATATATATATATATATATATATATATATATAATGGGGCTGCGGCTGCGCTTTTCACTGACAACCAACCTTATAATATTAGCTTGATATTTGTTTTTAAATTGTGCCTAAACTTTAAGAATCCTATTATTTTGTCTACATGAGGACGCTTTGATTACAATTCATTCACTTTACCCCCACATGCGCTTGTCGACAAATGAAATACAATAGTCTGACTAGTTAATTGGAAGTACAGTTGAATGTTAAAGAGATTTAGTGTGTTAGATTTCCACTTATTGGACTTTCTTACTCTTACTCAATGCTTGCAGTCATTACATACCTTTTTAATTGCTGCTCGTCTGCCAATGTATTGACAGGATGTGAGAGCTGATTAATGATGGTTTGAAAAGGTTAGAAACTCCTTAGATAACAACTTCAGATCTTATTTAACTAGCTGTAAAACTTGATTAATAGCCCTTGAGTCCTATTTTCAGTAGCGCTGTAATTTTCTGTTTTATTTATTTGTTTTACCATGTCTTGCACCCCCTGTAAAAGAGAGCTAAATGAGTTTAAGTGTCTCCCATGTACATAAACAACTTTTTGTAATCTTTTTCCTGCATTATTCTGCAGTAAAATGTCATGTATGTGATTTAAAGCAGGTAGTGCATAACAAGTCAAAGCAGATTTTTTTTAAATTATGTCTAGATAGATAGATGTAAAGGAATAGTTTTTGGCATCCGAGTGTTCTGTAACAGCCATGGCACCCATCTGCTTTTCATTTGGGAAATTGAAAGTCACGATTCGCATTTTGTTTGCGTTTTTTGGTGGGATGCAAATTCATGGATTTTTGAAACATAACAACTTCAATTTAAGCATATCACTAACAGACCCTAAGGTAACTAAAATGTTTATTTTTCCTAAAATCAATATTTTGCAAAGGCCATTTGAGTGAAAAGGGCCTCTTTGGGTCTTATTAAAATGCATGCAGAATAAAAATTGTGCTGGGAACATGCATTGTGGAACTATTATCGCATGAGATCCCATATAAATGTATGCATTAAGAAACTTGCTAGAATTAAAAGCATTTATAGTTACTATTTCACTTATTTGACTTCAGTAAGACAGACAGACAGACAGACAGACAGACAGGCAGATTTAATATATAGATCACACATATACAGAGCTGTTCACTATATACTCTATATGAAAGAGAGCAATGGAAACCACCTCTGATGTATTTTCATTTCTTGAAAATGATGCACTGTGACTGTGAAATTGTTGGTCTTGATGTTTTTGCCCCACAGGGGGTCAGCCGTGCAAGAAACATAAAGGCCAATTTAATTTGTTCATCCGTGGCTACAAAGTATTTTAATTCAGACAGCTGTGACTGAAGAGTTAATATTTTACTTGTCAAAACCCAAACGAAGGCCAGTGAATCACTATAATTCTCATTAAGAGGCTTTCCCCCAGTAGCACCCTAATTCAAAATAATGAAAGTAAAGACTGAGTGAGATTCTAATACCAGTTGAGACCTATCTTTTAATATTTCTGCTGTGATGGATTAGGGATTGGGGAAATTCATCTCAGATCATACAACCTAATTTAATAAGGGATCATTCCAAGAGTATTGCATTTTATAATAATGTCATTTAATGTGTCGTCTTCCATTTTTACTGTCCCATATGTATGCTTATATCGTGGTGCCAGGGGGATAAACTTTTAAAGCAGCGGAAACACTTTTTTTTTTGGTTCGGTTGTTTTGACCACAGTTCACTAGATCCCAGGCCTACGCCATTGTGAGATGCCCTGCATTGCAGCTATTTCACAGAAATACGGGTAATACAAAATTCAATTCGTACAACTAGAGCACTTTTGTCCTCAGCATTATGACCAAAGTGTAATGTATGATACAGATTTGTGCATCTGTTGTGTATATCTTATGTGAGCAATGGTTTTTGCATTCACATATAATGTTCTGATGTTTTTCTTAAATATTACCTCTCTTGAAAGCACATTATCCGCCAAGTGCATGCATCTTACATCATACATTCATAAATTAATTTGCTAGCTTAAAATGTATTATGCTCAACATATATTTTCTTTACTTGCTCCTCCTCTCTGCATATAAGAAGTGGGCACATGTAGGCTAAATAACTGTCTGACAATTCCCTGTTAGCAGTGATTAAAGTCCACTGCCTGATGGGCTGTCATTACTGTCTTAAATGCACGAGTTGTTTGCTTGAATCAGCAGCTGTAGAAGTCTGTAGCACTGTCTACTTTGTTTCATTTGTTTCTTGCCTCTCACTGCACAGATCTGGTGCAGACAGCTCTAATATTCTGAATAGCAAGCGTTGAATTTCGAATTCCATAAATCCAATTATGCAATTTGCTTTTATGAAACTTCAGGCGCAGCACAATTTAGAAACCTCCAGTTATTTAAACACACTTCTATCTTTCTCTACCCCCATCCACTTAACCCCCTGATAAGACCACATCTGTTTAACACCCCACAGATGTTATCATGTTTCATTTACCACTGTACAAAATACACTAATGTACACTAATGAAACCAGGGAAAGGCTGGGTACAGAGTCAGATCACAGCAATAGCCTTCCCTCACAAAGTGAACCCTTTATAGATGTTTCCTTCAATTAACATGTTACACAAAAAGCTGTCACAACCGTTAATGTAGTTTCCTTAAATACCCTATGGTAAAAGAAATGTTTGGACTTTAAAGGGTGATTTTAAAATCCTTTTTTAAGAAATGCTCTTCCCAATTCTACAATCTTATTCATTATATATATAAAGTATTGGTTTGCATTCCCATTGTAACTAAAATAAATGTGTGTATATAAACTGGAAGCATATGTTAATACAAAAAAAAAAAAATCATGTGTAATGGTGTATGGTATTTTTCTTAATTTGCAGTTTCTTTGATGTGGTTTAATTCTGTAGAAGACAGGCAACGTAGTGGTTGAATGATGCAAGTACAGTTTAATTTGTTTGGATCAAACAATAGTAAAAAAAAAAAAGAAACTGACAAACTGCACAAATGTTGTATACAGGCAAGGTTTGTAAATAAAATACATAGATCTTGTTTAAATATCAAATTACAGATGTCAGTACCATGGATGGGCTGTTTTACCAGAATGACATGTGTGGTTCCCAAGTTATAGCTTTCACTATTCAATTGTGCCAGTCTGACATCAAATTCAAGTAGTCAAGATATTAGCCTTTACTAACTTAGTCAATCAGCTGTCATTACCTTTAAAAAGTTAATCACCATGACTTGACTTCACAGCATTAAAACACTTAAAAAAAAATCCTATTCAATGTCAGGTCATGATATTGATACCTTAAGAACCTGAGCGTCCAGACCAACTTTCAAACGTTAAAATGCAAGTAGAACATTCATATGCACTGTATGGGTCTATAGCCACCTCCGAGAATACGCTTTCTCAAAAATGACATAGTAAAAGAGAGCTAGATGAGGTTAAGCGTCTCCTGTGTACATAAACAACTTTTTATTATCTTCCAATATCTCCCTCAGCACACTCTGTCCTTTATTTATAGGTTAGAGTAGCAGAGTATATTGTACTGCTGTTTCATTGCTTAAACATTGCTCCACATGGTATCACCGGTTATTGTTGGATGACCATTTGGATACGACTTCAAGTGCAGTTGGTGTTTAAAGACAATATGTGTTTGCATTTCCAATCAATCTTTTGTTAAAAGATGCAGTCAGAAGCTTATACAGGTTTACTGCTGTATGCTAGGACAAAAACATTGCAAGATTGTAGTGAATCGTTTTGAAAAGATAGTGAAAAGTAAGCACAGACACACATGGTAAATCAATATGGTAAAGCATAGTTATATCACTCTATTAACCATATAAAGCCATATATAGTAAAATAGGGCAATGGAAAGACATGTATAGTAAAAGCATGGGAAATACAAGGCCAGCTAAAAAAATACAGTGCAAACGTCCTTTTATAAGGGGTATTGTGAATGAAGACGTGCCCTGAGTGTAACAGAGCCTTTACCTGCAGCAGTAACCAGGTTAAATATGTGCATTGTAGTGACTCTGTACTGTAATGTCTATTTTGCTGTATGAGAGACCTTATGAAATGAGAAAGTACAGTAGCTCTTTCATGGCTTGTCTTTTACGGATTGCAACAAAGTCAGATTCATTGTCCTTCTCTTTAATGCATTTATTTCTACAGCCTCTAGAAGGAACTCTGGGTTTCATCTGCTTTCTGTTCAGGCGTTCTGCTTTCGGAGCACAGCCTGAAAAATTAAGGGCCAGTTACTGCCAGTTTAAGTGGACTTGTGTCCACTTGGTTCTCCAATTAGACCAACACAACCTTCCTGTGGGCTCTCAAACAGACATCAGGTAAAATCCCATCCCAGAGGTGAAAAAGGCGAGTTTTTTTTAAACAGAAGACCATTAAATTGAATTTCATAATCTGCCTTTTTTTTTTTTTTTTAATGAAGTTTAGTTTGTTCCAGTGTGTAATCATTCTGTCCCCAGGTCAAGTTTAATTGTAATTAAGATGTTAGTTCATGTTTAAACTGGTGGATAAACACCTGAAGTATGTAACACACTACTATTACTGATCTTCTGATTTATAAAAGAATGCACAGGTTCAACATTAACAAATTGTCAAACATCCAAGGGATGTGCAAGATGTTAATAATAATAATAATAATAATAATAATAATAATAATAATAATAATAATAATATTAATAATAATAATAATAATAATGAATAAAGTTTAACTTCCGGTGTCTGTTATTGGGTCTTTAGCATAGTGCACAGTATTATGTTACTGATTGCAGGTGTTATTCATATTGAACCAAATTAAGGAACTGTGCATTATTCACAGGTATTACCAGACAACACAGAACCAACACTACCCACACCCCCCTACAAGCTTTGTGATGTGATCAATCCAGCCTGCTACTCTGACATGTTCTCTGAGTTCTATTCTATTCAGGACCATATATGCAGTGCTGTTTGTTAATTCCAGTGATGCCCATGAATATTGACACTCTCCTATCTTTTTTAATATAAATTTCACATTGATATATATATATATATTTTAAATGATCCCCCCCTGGGCATGTTTATTTGCTTTTTTAACTTGTAGAAATGTTTGAAACAGTTAATGTGAACTCTTTGTGGTTCATGGTTCATGTTGCCTTCCCAAAAAATTTAAATACATATGTGCATTATAAAAGATTATAGGGTTATGAAGTAAATTATGAATGTGAAATGCCTAAGATGTAATTGTTCTAAACAATTAAATTAAGTGTGATAAGAAGGGAAATAGTTTATGACAATTTGCTTTCAAGGGTTATTGAAATTTTTTTTTTTTCTTCATTTTGTCGACCTTCAAATTTCACTTCACAATTTCAAATTCTGATCTTTTATGCAATACAGCATCATTTAAGTGAAGAATTTTCATATACAATACATCTGTGAGTAAGCAATAGTGTGATTTGTCATATAGGAACTTATGGTGACCCATGATAAACCTATGATGAGTTTTAATTTACATTTCTGTTATGGATTGGAAACCGGCAAGTATAGAAAAATGAATCTGCAATTATGTCACTAATTTAAGTGTTTCAAATCTGGCATGAAGATAACAAAAGCATTTGACAAGGCTTTTTGTTCCTTTGTATGTGGTTAAGTATGTACATTTGTTATTTGGGATAGAAAAAAAAAATTGAAACCAGATCCTCATGGAAAAGACTTAATTCACAGTGATGATATTAAGAGTGCTGAGCTTCAATCTTCTCTCCCTGACTAGGCTACTGAAACAGATGTGCTATTTCTGAGTGATATGCTTGTCTAATTGCTGAACAGTGTTATTTGAGGACTTCTTTTCTTCGCTGTTATTAGTTCTATTCTTTTGAAGTGTCCCTTTCATCTAGCTATACTCATGCTGTCTTTAGTCTTGTCTGTGGGCCTTCTAACATGTCTTGCTATTATTACACTACACTTAATATTGTGTAAGCTGATCATTTGTTGTGGTCTGGTCCCTTTGTCTCTTAAGTCACTCTTTTTGACATAGCTGTTGTCCAGAACCAAACAATGATTCAATCAGTCTGCAAAGAATTCACCACTGCTTTGCCAAGGCCTGAATTCAGATGTCATTATATGGTGCCCTAACCATTCTAGTCTATGATAAAGACAATTGCTAAAAAAAAAAAAATGTAACTGATCAAATAGAATCCATTGCAGTGGGAGCTGGTTGGACTGACAGACAGGTCCTTCAAAAACCTGGTGGTCCCTTTGTCACCAGTCTCTAACAAACCGGAATCCTCAGCAAATAACACACGACCACAAGACGCTCGAACTGACACCTCATTCGCACTCGGAGCACAGAAAGGTAAAAAGCACAGTGTTTGTGGTAAGTGTAAATGCAAACCTGATACATCAGTGGGAGCTCTAGAGAGATCACAGCTGCAGGCATAGGGGCATTATTGGGCAGAAAGTGTGCTGCTGAGCTTGGGAGTTCAGTTCAAGTACAGTCTATTCCTGCTCAATAGCTAACCTCCAAAGCACTCCAGTTAACTGTCACATTACATCTTTGCACAGTCATTGTTAGTATTCTGGTACATCTTTAATGTATCAAGTATAATGTGTTCCTATTAAAGAAAGAAAGAAAGTATTGTACCTGATTTACCTCACACAAAAGACAGCATGCAGATTCGACTTAAATGTGATAAACTTGTGTAAACAAAATACAAAACAAACAATATGTTATGTCTTTATGTACAATATAACTTCAGTATGTAATTTACTCCCATGAAAGAGGATCCATGTGTAAGGGTAGTTTTCTATTGAAAATATTACAATACCATACCGTACAATATGTTACACGTGGCAGCATATGTATTCCATATGGAGTCTATGGGATTGCTATATTAAATTGCAGTGTTGTACAACATCGCTTAGAAGGCTATGCTAATGAAGCCTGACAAATACGGAAAGCAATTACAGCGCCTTTTGGTTTGACATATGAGTTTCCTTTTTTATGTTGTATTAATTAATATAATTTTCCTTAAGTACGCCTTTTTAAGTAACTTTTTATTTATAATAGTGTTCCTTTGACGTTTGAAGATTTCAATGAAAAGTACAACTTAATCATACTAAACGCCATTCATTAAACACAATTTAAACGTTATTGTATGTATCGACAGAAGAGAAATTGATCTGTCTATGAAGGGATTCTCTCTGCTCGCTACTTGTTGGCCTCCAAGTTTCAACAAAGTTTAACTTTGCGTCAACACCCGCCCGTCTCTCCTGCTACAAATATAACTTTACAGTGCAATATATCTACAAAAAACATGCAATAGAAAACACATTGGCAGCAAAGAAGAAGAAAAAAAAACAACTTGTCACACGTTGTTTTTTTTTGTTTTTTTTCTTACCTTTTTCGCTTTTCTTTCTTGCCCGCTGCAATGTTTCACTAACGCATTCTTTAAAACCAAATCCCGGACAGGGAATGTAAAAACAGCAGCTCTTCAACCCAGCCACTCTTTCGCCTTTTCTCTCTCATTGCTTTCTACTGCTATAGCGTTCGATGCAAATTCTAAACTTTGTGTTTAAAATACTTATACAGTAGGACTGCTGTGTGAGCTGAGTACTGGCTACGTAATAAGAGCCAGCTCGATGCAGCAAAAGTATATCAGCGTACAACATGCATATGAGGCAAGCAACTAAGTTACACTCTCAAGCATCTATCTTCATTACTATCGTTCATATATATATATATATCTATATATATATAATATATATATATATATATATATATATATATATAT